>NW_008690621.1:5919-13959 GCF_000695815.1 Acanthisitta chloris | reverse complement strand
CTACAGTGTGCTGTTAATGCCTTGCCATGAATTTCTCTGTCAGGTTGAATCCTATTGACTTCAGTTTTGTCTGATCACAGAGTGTATACTTGATCTTCACCTATGTGAACCATAAATAAGTTTCAAAAGACACTTTCCTCTCTGTATATTTCAGTTGAACTTTATCATATTTCTGCTAGCTTTGCTTATAGCAGATGGTGCTGAGAATAGGAGGCAAGACTACAAAATTGCGGTGTCGTACTGTCAGCCAGTCCCTGTGAAACCCCACTGAGGTTATGTGAAAACAGACAAAATTCCTTCTTTGTTCCCTTCAGATACCTGTCCCAAACAAAGGATGGCTGTGTGTGGCAGCATCTGTGGCTAGTCCATTTTTTTATTAGCTCAAGCGACAGAGAACTACACTGCAGAGCTACAGATTCCACCTCTCCTGATGGCTCCTCTGAGTGGTCTGTGCAGTTCTCTGCAGTGGAAAATAGGTCTCATTCTCAATTTGAAAATTCTGATCTTACAGTGCTGTTTTTATGTTTTGATGTTATTTATCTACCAGAATATTAGTACTGCAAAGTCAAGCACTTAAATTATCAAATGTATTATTTAAGGTCCTTAAGCAATCTTAAATATGCCCTGTCTTTCAGTGTACCCTTTTGATATGAGGCATAATTGACATTATATTTTTCAGGTGGTACCCTTGCTTCATTTGTTAAGAAGTTATATATTTTTTTAGTCTGCCTGAAAGAATCATAGAATTGTAGAATGGCTTTAGTTGGAAGGCACTTTAAAAGTCATCTAGTTCCAACCCCCCTGCCATGGGTAAGGATGCCATTCACTTCATCAGGTTGCTAAAGGTTGTCCAACCTGACCTTGGACACTTACAGGGATGGGTTATCCACAGCTTCTCAGGGCAGTTTCTGATGGGTGAAATGAATGAGGTTTTGCCTGTAAGGCCCCATACCTTTTTTGCATGTTTGTAGTGATGTTGAGGCAGTAAGAAGTTTTTTCTCTTGGGGTTAATGTAGTCAAACATCACCCTGGGCATTCATCTGCCACAAATGCCCTTAACTGAAAAGTGATGCAATAAATGTTTATAATTCATTACCTTTTCAGTTGGAAGAATGGAATACTTTTAATTTATTTTGAATGACTGAACTCATCTATCTCCTTTTTGGACAATGTAAAAGAATACAGGTGTTTCCCATCTTGAAAATGGCTAGAGAATGCCTGACAGCTACAAATTTCAAGGGAAATTGAAAGAAGCTGTATTTTGATCATAGAGAATCAGGTTCTAGATGTTTCACATGTAGCACAAAATATTAACAGAGACTTGCATTATACTGTGTGAATGCATCAGCTTAATTCTGGAAAATATGCAGGAAAAAAAGAGGAGTCTTTCTAATGTCAAGCCTCCATACACTCTCCAATAAACATGATTGCTCATTGGCTTGGACTGGCATCAGCTCAAGAATGTCTGCACCAGGTGGTATTCCCAGTACTGCAGCTTAGGATATTTGTCACCTAGCAGTAAATCCCATTTATGCTTAGTGGTACAGTTGGACAAAAACAGGATCTGTACTTTGGAGAAACTTTATTTCAAATTTCTGAAACACAAGAGCAATGTCCAAAAGAAAATTAAAAAGGCTCATGCATGGTAAGCTTTTGAGGATACACACATAATGTCTCAAATATAAAGTGGCATTCAATAGTTATGAGTGTAAAGCTAAATTCCATGAGCAGTAGAAGTCCCATTGGGGATCTTTGTGATTATTTAGTTATCTTACCAATTCCTCACATCCTTCTGGTTAATTGAAGCATGTAGGAGTTTAATAATGATAAAAAAGGATTCTGTATGTATAAGCACATAAATAAATATTGTGACTTAATATGTGTATATCAGGTGCTAGCATATCTTGACATTTTTGATAGCATGAGTATCTGGGGCGAGCAAAAAAGAGAGAAAGTTCCTAAGCTCCTATGTAAGCTTGGCTGTAATGGTTACAACTATTTTTATCAGTTGAGGATTTAGTTGCTCTTATTACTGCATTACCATGTGTCATAAATCCTGAAGACCAAACTATGCTATTATGCATGTTGTTTATGCTGTGCATTTGAAAGAAAAAAAGGGAGATAGTTCTAGAAATATTTTGGTTCATTTTTTTGTGATTATTACTATTTTTCATGCCCTTCTACTTTGAGTCAGGTTGGCTTCTTTACTGTGCCCTCCAGATCATGGGATACAGAAGGAGAGGAAAATGATAGCTAATAAATTTTTGAAGCCTCTAAAAATTACCTTCTGTAAAATAGCTTTTCTATATATTATAATGTCGCTGTTTTATGGCCTGATGTTGCATGACCTTCCATTATGAGAAGCTGAGGCCCCTTTTCAATGGTGTAAAGTCACATTTATAGCCTTATGTGGTTGTAAGATATTGGCCCTTAAATGGGTTGCTTATGGGATATAAAAAATTGCCTATTCTGGGACTCAGTATTATTTGAATGCATAGAAAGGGAAACGGGAAACATGATTTTGGTACTATGTTTCTGACAATATATACTTCAGAAATAGATTTAAAACTAAATATAAAGGTCTGACGCTAAAAGCCCCAACATATCATTGACTACCAAGATTTTATTCCACCATGTGGATTCATTACCATCGTTCTGTGTGGGAATGCAAGACTAGCTAGAGTAGAAGTAATTTGCAAACAATCTTAAAGAAATTATTTCAACACCCATTGAGTTAATAAAGCTTTTAATGAAACAGAATAAGAGACGCAGCAGTCGTGAGCTGGGTAGTTTTGTAAAGTTATGCATACTTAACATTACTCAAAAATTAGGTTAATTTTAGAAAAATAAACCACCAATTTTCCAAAATCCACAAAGCTTTAGTGTCATTCTTCATCAGAAAAGTGCCCAGTTCTCTGTATTTGTATTGCAGGCCTAAATTTACTTTTTGTTGGTGTTTGAAAGAGGCATTTCTTCAAAATATTTCAGTGACAGGACTGGAAATGTTCAATTTCGAATGCCTGGTTTTTTTAATGTATTGCCTCTTTTGGTTATGAACCCTCAGTGTTAACAAATTCAGGATTGCAAACACCTACTACTGCTTCTACTTTAGTTCCTTGCTGGGCTCAAACTTTACATTGTCAGAAGAGGAATTTAATCTTTCACTGCAAAAATGATGCATTTATTTTATTTGGAAAAAAAAAAAAAAAAGGAATCCCATAACTGTCCTTCTTGCAGTTTGTAAACCTAATATTTGTATTCACTGTTCAGAGAAGATGATGAATAAATATGCAGTGATTAGGATGGAAAAAAAAGGTTAGAGTTTTTAGCAATATCTTTTTTGGGTACCTTATTTGTAACCATAAAATTTGTACTGTGCTCTTGACCCATATTAAGATGCAAGGAGTTTGTGTTTACCACATCTGTGTGGGAAAGAGCTGATACTATATTTGAACACTCTGCATGCTGGATTTGTCGAAGATAAGTTTCCAAACTCAGTGACATTAGGTTGAATCTTTCCACATGCTTACTTTAGCTTGAAAATCTTTTTCTACTTATTAAAATCTTGTGTTTTAAAGTCCTTCTGGAGCTGTACAGGAGTTTTATCTGCAGTAAATCATGAAAGATCACAATATTGAGTCTCAGAGGTTTTAGGTATATTAATATTCCAATAGGATGCTAAAGATCTTGTTTTACTAGCAAGAACTTGATGTAACTTGACCTTATAATAGGAAAATAGGATCTTTCTATTCAGGATTTCTAAATGCAGTATCAAGGCAGGTGTGGGGGAAAAAACCCCATCATATTATTTTAGGCATCTCTTATAGTAACTGCATTTGCAGCACTGTTAAGGAAGATGTATTTAAGGTTTTCTTTTAGAAAATAAAAATTTAGTACTCCTATTTCTGCCTCCTCTTCGTAACTCTCATATATGCATTGTATTAGGCTTTTCTTTTGGAAGTGTTGCAGAGGAATTAACATTTTGTGGAAGAATTCCTGAGTGCTTCAGTGCATTTAATTTAAGGAAATATTAATAGAATCTTAGCTGAACACAAAAGCAACCCAGAAACTTTGAGACAGTTGCTTAAAAATTGCCTTTTCATGATTGCTGAAGACTACATGGCTATTCTGTGTTTTGTACAAAAATCCAGTGTGTTGCTCTAGTATGATCAGTCCTCTTGTCCAGTATGAGTATTTTAATATTGCCTGGACATCTTCCAATTTAGGCCTTGAGTTGTTATTCAGATTCAGATATTGAGAAATATAAAAAGGGAACTTTAGTGAACAAACAATAAATGATTAAGTTAATACACTATAAACAAAGGAGGCAGAGTAACTGCAGGAGCAATAGTGGTTCTTAGATTACTGCCTACCTAAAGAGCCAACTTCATGTACAGAAAAGAAGGGAAAAAGGACTGATACACTAGAAGGCTCATGCTATGTTAGACATTGAAAAAGAAATCATGAGACAGTATTGATAAAAATTCAAAAACTTGTTTTAAACATTTTCCCACCTCAAAACACTCCTCAAAATTCTTTGGGAAGAAAAAGACTTGTATGTACTGCTTTAATTTGTTTCTTTTTTTTTTTTCTTCTGTCACAAGGGCAAGAACAGCTGACTTTTGAGGTCATGGAAAATTGATTTTGTGTTGTACACTTAAAAGCAGTTTTCTAAAGTTTTGTTTTACTATTACTTGTTCTGAAAGATTTCAATTTTTATTATTGTTTTTAATTTTTTTCTTTGCAGCGAGAAGCTTTAGGAACAAATTACATAATTTCTGTGGAGCAAAAGTATACTCCCGGATGTAATACCCAAGAGCATTTTTGATGTTGTACACCAAATTTAAAAGAAACCAGACCAAAACCTCCAATGCATCAGAAAAGAGCTGTAATGACTACTGTGTGGGTTTTTTGTTAACCTTAACAGATCTGCTGCTTTAAGGGGCATGACCCTCAATATAGGAGGTGGAGACTGGAGGACAGAGAGCTAATCGTGGGATTAATGTAGATTTTATTTATAATCCCTCCTGTGTTTATACGCTTTTATCCACTGTTAGTGTGGAAACAAGACAAATCCCCTTTTAATTCTTGTTATTAATGAAGATTTGTCCAAAAGCTGCATTGTGCCTTCTGTGAAATCCTCATGCTTGGGAAATGCATGAGCTTACCATTGCAGCTGGAGGACTTAAAGGTATTATTCCTCAGGGACTTGCAGTACCATCTCAAGTTCAAGACAGGCATTGTGGGAGCACATCTGTTGACATCACATTGCATTCTGTTCCGATACAGATAGGATCATCACTGTATATATGGATGCAAAGAGCAGTGCTTGCCACCAACTCCATGCTGCCATCCCTCCTGGCTCCTGACCATTGTTACAGAGTTATGTTGCCAGATTCCTCTGAAGAGTGTATAAATTCTCAGCAGGCATACTGTTTGAACAGGACACCAAACACTAGTTCCTGCATCTTTTCATACATTTAAGGTTTTTGTTCACAGTTAACACAGTAATGCCTGAACTCAGAAGAGAGAAAGGCAGCTGCTGTGGCGTGAGGAAAGGGATGGATAGTACAATACTCTCAACAAAATTAATTGCTTCAACATTGTACCTTCTTGGCCGAATCCAATATGCTGATGCATCTTTTTTTTTTTCAAAATATTAAACAAAATAATCCCCCAAGCTTAGCTGAATGTTGCACAAAGCCCTTTGACATACTTTCTGGTTGGAAGCACTTGGTTCAAGGACCATCTTTATGTAGGGAGCTACTTAGAAGGTATTTTTGAGCACTTTTTTGGTTATCAGACTGTCCTTCTGGAATATGCATTTTACTCTTTGCTGTGTATACTGATGTTGAGATCTCTAGCTTGAAGGTCTGGTATGAGGTGCCCAAATTTTAGTGTTGTGTAAGAAATACAGGTAGATATAAACTGAATGGCTTTTGCTTTTTGCTCTTCATTTGTGACCTCAATACAGGATTGTTTATCAGAAATTTCTGTCTCTGTACACTGTCCAGTCCCTCTTGAAGGCTATGTTATAATCATATATTTTATTATATGTGTTTCTGTTGATGTTCTGTCAGATCAGATGTTGTTGGGAGCTTGTGCTTGTCCAGTGTACAACATTAATCAATAGACTATCTGCCCTTCCCTGTGGTTTGAGTCAACATTGTGGAATACACAGTCTGAGCTACAAAATGAATGTGGAAGGGAAAAAAACACCAAAATACTCACAAGATTATAACAAGAACGAGTCAAATTATGAGGGAGAGAAGTCTTCTGGAGGTTTTCTTGATGAAATTACTTTCTTTATGGCATGAAAATTGGAGTATCCCTACATCCAAGCCCCTTTTTACCCCAAAGAAGGCTCTTGCCACCACAGGAAGTCAATTATCTCCGTGGTAACCAAAACAAACAGTGAATATTGCCTTAGCAGCCACAAAGAATAAAAAGTGTATCTAAAATTAATTTATGTCTTGGGATCAGACACTTGAGATGAGAGAACTGGCCCATAAAGTACCCCAGAGGAGCTAGTAAAAGGAAAACAAAGTCCGTCCCTTGTTGAGTTATCAAGGGAGCTGTGCTTGGAATGCATAAATTTACTTTCCCACTTTTAAAAAAGAACAATATTGCCAATGTGTCCATATTTACATGGGTACTCCCTTAACTTTCCTCTATAAATCTAATTCTTTTCAAAGGTTTGGTAATAATTGCCTGAAAAGGCAATTACCTCATAATCTCCCTCACTGTGCAGAAGGATCTGTTCTTTATTATGTTAAATAATTTGGGATGAATTAATATCTTCCTATTTGCTTCCCTGTCTAAAAAAATGCATAGAATTTCTTTCATAAATATTTCAGTGAAATAAATAGATAAAGGAATTAAAACCTGGAACTATATAAAAATTCCATTTCATTTACGAGAAGAAAAACTCAGAGTTACTAGTAAGATGACTCAATATATGGAAAAGGCTACCAAAATAATGTGATTTTTTGTAACAGAGCAGATAATCTAGATATTTTTGCTTTTTCAGCCAACGCCAATACCATATTTCTCCTCAGAATCCTCCTTTTCTGGGCTGTTTCTTACAGCTGCAGGGCAAACTGTTCCTGCTTTAAAAACAATTGTATTATATGTGTCTGATTGTATAAGTGAGCTTTGGTTCATTCCTTATTAGGAATGCCCTAAATCACAGACATTTAGGAAGCCCTAGCTAAGATGAGATCAGTCGTCATGTATACCCTGTTTCTTATACCGGTCACTAGCAGCTTTGCTAGCCACAATTAGAGAGAGAGCACTGATAAGCCTTTGGTCTGTTATGGCATGTCTCATGTTCTTACAATAAGCATAAATAATGCCCAGAGTTTCAAAATACATCAAATCTAGCATCTTCTACTACAGCACCTCAATAAGTGAATGCTCAAAAAGCTTTATCTCAGGGAGACCTGCTGTGTATTGAATGCCTTGAAAGTCTGGCCCTTAGCTTGAATTTTTGTATAGTTTTTCTTATTTGTGTATTATGAAAAGTAAAACTTAGCTTTTTTTCTGAAAAGTATATTCTCTCCACCACTACACCTTGAAAATGTGGTATTGTGATATTTGCATTGGCAAAAAGAAAAAAAGTCTTTGAACCATTAGTAGCAAAAAAAAGAGAAAAATTCAGAACATGGACATAAGTCTTTATGCTAAGAAGGGGTTAAAAATCTAGAAGATATAACAAGACATAACAAACAAACCAGGAAAATTACAGAACTTGGACAGAATTAATGCAATTCATAAAAAGATAAATGAAGAAGTAGAATAAATTACCAGTAAAGGCAATTGAAACAAAGATTATAAATAAAATATGAAATATAAAGTATAAATGAGGTTGGAAGACTTAGATTTATTTCCTGAGAAAGAGGAAAGTGGATGATCACAGAGGGAAAAGTGGGAAGGTAAGACTAATATATTAGAAATGGAAGGTTGCAATTGCATTCAATAAGTTATTTTATATATTGACATATATTTCATTGAAGTAATTATTAAAGATAATTTATAATA
>NW_008690621.1:843-5901 GCF_000695815.1 Acanthisitta chloris | reverse complement strand
AATTTTTTTCCTCACAATTTTGAGAGACCCCTTGACAAAATGGAAAATGGTCAAGGAGGGCAGCAGCACAAATAAGGATTATGTATAAGCTAAGCATGTGGTACTTTAGCCAGAGAAGTTACTATGTAAATATTTAAAGAGAACAGATGAATGTGAGGACTCCCAACATAAAATAAAAGAAGAATAATAAATACCCTGCAAGTTTGAAAGGTCAAAAGTCTCTCAGACGCAGATTAAATTTTCATGGTGTTTTTGCTAGAAATATGACTGTGTTCCCCTAACAGAACCATGACCTCAATTAATTTGTGTTCTAAATAGAGGAAAAGCAACACAGAACAGGTTTTTTACTGTTGTAAAATAAGAATAAGTATTCTAAAAATCTTCCATATGCAATAGACAATTTATAAAACTTTATGAATATAAGAATTTTCATCAATTCCGTTTGCACATTCAATGGCAGAATCTTTAAAAGAAAAAAGATTTATTTGCTGTGAAGCATCTGCAAATGTCCATTAGAAAAACACACTGATGAGGGTTTTTTAATTATTTTGTAGTTAAAGAGAGCAATAACACTATGTAAGGATATGCAGCATCATTTTAAAAAAGAGAAAACAAGGACCAAACTCTGAAATAACCTGGCTTTAGTGGGATAGTGCCTGTGTATAAAGATACTTTTGTTCTAAATCCTGGTAGCGTTAGTGCCTTGGGCAATATGTTGCAGACGACAAAGAGTTTCACTATTGCAGTCAGTGCCACAATACTAAAACATCAAGAGCACTAACCACAGCCAAATCTTTTAAAGTTGATGTTCTTTAGCCCAGTGTTTTGACAATGCCTTTCTCAAGGGCATATCCCTTTTAATGTTAATTTATTTGCAGTCTTTTATCTCCATAGGAAGAATCAATGCCATTTAATACTCAAAACTCCTGGAGGGGAAACAGCAGAAGCTGGATAGGTAAAGTCCAGAATGAACTTTCAATGAGCATAGCATGAAAATGTACAAAGACCCTGAATTAATTTCTGCTTCCTCACAACTGGTAGCTTACAGACTGAAGATTAATTTTCTCTGGCCACAGTTTCCTTCAAAGAAATGTGTAAAAGTCCAGTGTTTTCCCTGCTCCTGCATAGTCCAGTATTTACCACCCATGTCACTCTGACACAGAGGAGTAATAAGGTAGCTAGAAGGCACCTCCCTTCTAAATATGGGTAGAGATCACTGAGCTAAGTCACCGAGGTGGGGGCCACAAAGATTCCTTTACCTTAAGTGTAGCATATTTCTAGCCCTGTGTTTTAAATGGAAGACTATCGTATGCAAGAGGGACCACAGGCAAAGGGGCATCAAGTTGGTCAAGTTTTGGCATACGTGTTTCTTGTCACTTACATGTAATGCTTCAAATGATCTGAGGCAAGGCAAGTTGAAATATTTCCAAAGGTTAGATTTAGCTCAGTGAGACTCTTTTACCAAGGCTGCCTTTACAGACAGTGAAGGGCAGCAGTTTTGATAGGGTTGACTACAAACATCTAAAATTAAATTTTTATTCTGAATCAACTACTGAAGAAATCACTTTTTTAAATGACTGTAGAGAAAGCTACCCTTGAAAATGCAAAAGATAGAGTTTGTAAATGCTTTGCACAGTCTCCTCTTTAAGACTCATAATTTTGGTATCTTGGCTATAGGTCTGGGTTTCATTTACTCTGTCGTGGTGAGTTATCTATTGCAGGAAAGTGCTCATTGTGCTGTAGAAATGCTTGATCTATAAGGCTTTTCAGGCCAGATGCTTCATAAATTCGAAATAAAAATAAACAGAAGGAATCTGGATCAAGAAGGATTGGGGGATGAGCAAGAGTAGAAAGACACATATAAAAACCTACAACCATTACACTAGGCATTGTAACTGCTCTGTGGAGTACACAGAAGTCCACTTCAGTAGAACATTATACTAGAATATTCCCATCACATAAATATAAAATATAAAATCAGTTAGAAAGTTAAGTGGATATCACTTAAGTTATATTAAAATGGGACTAATTTGAGAAGTATTATATTAGTAGTATTTTATTTGTATTGTGTAAAAAACAAGAAAAGGGAAGGAGAAACACTCCTGACCAGTGGTTGCCAAGAAATCCCCTGTAGATTTCACAGATTACTTCACATAGTGAGGACCTGTACACTGAACCTAGGAGCCGTGTGGAACTGTAAGAAACTATTTACACTTTTGAAATTGATGTGCACTTTAGAAGTTGTCTGTTTTTTTCTCTAGGTTTCCTTCATAGATTTCACTGATCTCTAGTAATAATAAGGAAGCCTTATTGTAAACTACATACTCCATCCTATTTCTTGGGTGCGCTAGAAGGTTTTGGTAGTGGAGGGAAGATGCTACAGGGGTAGTTTATTGTGAGAAGATTCTAGGAGCTTCCCCCTACATTCAAGAGATCCAGTGCCTGTTGGCTCCAAGGTGGTCCCACCGCTGGTCAAGGCCAAGCCCATCAGCAATGGTGGTAGTACCTCTGGGATAACAGACTTAAAAGGGGGGAAAAAACCTGCAGAAAAACAGCAGCCAGACAATATGTGAAAACAGCCCTGCAGACACCCAGACCAGTGAAGAAGGAGTGGGAGGAAGTGCTCTAGGCAGCAGAACTGAAATTCCCCTGCAGCCCTTGGTGATCACTATGGTGTGGCAGGCAGTGCCTGTGAGGCCCGTGGAGGTCCAGATGGAGCAGATATCCACCTGCAGCCCACAGAGGACCCCACACTGAAGGAAGTGAGTGTCTGAAGTAGGCTGTGACCCCATGGGAAACGTGTGCTGGAGCAGGCTCCTGGCAGGACCTCTGGCCCCACATGGAGAGGATGCCACATTGGAACAGGTTTGCTGGCAGGACTTGTGACCCCGCAGAAGACCCACACTGGCACAGCCTGTTCCTGAAGGACTGCACTCCGTGGAAGGGGCACACACTGGAGCAGTTTGTGAAGAACTGTGGCCCTTGGGTTAGATGCATTGGAAAAGTTCATGGAAGAACATCTTGTGTGGGAGGGGCCTCAGGCTGGAGCAGGGGAAGAGTGCGAGAAGTCCTCCCCTGAGGAGGAAAGAGCAGCTGAGAGAACCTGTGATGAACTGTCTTAGAATGAACAACCTTAAAGGCTCCAGTGACTGTGTTAAAGGGTTTTGAATTGTCTATAACAGAAGCTCTGGCAACTATATCTATAGTTGTTTTCTATTATCAAAAAAAAAGTCCCAAAAAAACAAAAAAAGAGAAGAGAAAAATGCTATTATATTATGAGGAAATTCTTCTGATTATTTTAGAGGTCTGGCTTAGGATAAGTTGTAACATACCACTAAGATCTTACTTCTATCAATAAAAGGAAATCTAGCAGATTAGTTCAGATGTAAATGTTTACATCTTACCACTCGATACAAACTGAAAAGTGCACCTGAGTTTCGTGTAAGGGAGGCCTGCCTGCAGACTCATGTCTCTGAGTCTGCTTACAGGCTTGCCCAGTGTTTCCAGCACTAGTCTTGCTGCTCTTGAGACCTTTGTTTAGTTCCTGTCTGGGAAACCCACCAAGTTCTATATATTTATGATGAATATATTTACATTGTTTGAAGGGTGTGTTGTCAGAGAATCTGTATTCTCTACGCTAATAACACTCTTGTCATGCTCACTAATCCTTTGTTTCAGTGCCCCAGAAGTCTTTCCTATGCAAATTAATTCACAGGGGCACTTTAACATGTAAATCGCAATCTGCCTCACATGTGAGGAATTGGTGGATTTTAAATTCCTTGTCTGTGGGGAAGTAATGAATGGTACTTATTTAACATATAGTACTACACTAGGTACATCTCCAGTACTTTGTAGCACTCTGTGCCAAGGCTAACACAGCATTCATAGTTTTAGGAGTACAAAAGAGAATGATCAAAAATTGATTATAAATATATTTATTTTCTTTCTCTATGAATCTAAAGTAGTAATCCTGATAAAACATTTAGTGGTCTAGAATTTTCACTGAGAATATGGTACTGTTCTTTCATTGTGGAGTGAATGCTTATTCCTATGGGAAAACATTGCTGAATATTTGTAACTGAATCCAAGATATTTCACATTAAAAAAAGCAAAAGTAGAAAATTTGTCAAGTCAGAAAGAACTCATTCACCAAATGCATTCAGTAGGTGTTTAAGCTAAAGAATGACATGCAACAAAGAGGCTACTTTTTAGAAATGGTTTTGGTTGCTTGTAAAGGACATATTTAGGGCTATAGGTTTAATAATTGCAGTACAATATAAATATCTAGGTACACTATATGAAGCAAAACTGTAAGCTAACTTCTCTCAGCACTTTAGAAGGACTTCCTTTTAAAAGATTAATGCAAAAATCAACAATGTGCCTTTTCTGAAGTTTTCCTTTTTTCTAAAGAGAAAGATGTGGTGCAGTGCTGTTTAGGAGCTCACAAAACGATTTACAAGCACAAAGTCTGTTATGACATGCTTGGCAGGCTAGAAGAATTAAAAATATACACTAGTTTCTGAGAATCTAATGCTCAAACAGTAGTAATTTTCAGATGTCCTCTAATTCTCCAGTTAATGAAAGAACATGAAGTTTTGCAGAAACAGTTCAAGGAATGAGAGCTATCTCACTGAACATAAGTATAGAATGTGAAGGACTACATACAAGTTAGTCATCTTAATCTCCTTTTATGAAGAGAAATAGGCATTTGTAGGATATGAATCCTCTCTTTCTAAAATAAGTCAAAAGATTTGTGCCTTCAAATGTCCAGTTTTCTTCTTTAAATGTAAATGGAATTTAGTTGAGTGATTTAGCTGTAGTTGTCTGCACCATAGGTGCCTAAAATAAGGTGAAAAGTATATTGGCCAAAATTATTTTAATGAAAATTACTCATTTGAAAAATTCTTCTATAAAACTGAAGTTGCATTATCATCTCTCACTTGTCATACAAGTATGTCCAAGTATATCAAATATCTTTCTGTTAGGCTAAAATGATGAGGTATTTTAAAATCACTATTTGAAATAATAAAATTTCAAATCATCAGTTTGGGAAAATTA
>NW_008690621.1:0-798 GCF_000695815.1 Acanthisitta chloris | reverse complement strand
CCCACATTTGGCTAAAGACCAAATGTAGAATTTATATATATATATATACATACCACGGTACTGTTTCTTAAATTGTTTGAACTTGCAAGCACATTTGACAAGGTATTCCTGTTTGTTTTTAGAAGAAACATTCTTGAGATTTTTACCTCCCTCTTTTCTCCACATTGAAGATTCTCTTTGCTCCAATTCATATATGTAAAGCTGCTAAGATCACCTTTTTTTTCTGTGATCTAGTGAGGTCAGACGCATCTCAGCTAACTTTAGGTCACCACTGCAATTTTCTACCTCTCAACTAGTTGCTATAGGCTCCCTTTGTAATCAGTGAGACATATGTGTTTTTAGGCATGATTAATATTAAATATTAAATTCCTGTAGATGAATCAGTCCTGCAAAGTACTTACTGTCATTCATTGGAAAGAAGTTTACTATGCCAATCTCAATTATAAGGCAGCTGTACATTGTGATCCAAAGAACACACTTTTGAGCACCAATTAATGCTATCTCAGTTCTTGGATTTGTTTTGGACTTTTCTGGGAAGCTCTCTCTTGCTAGAGAAGTCATTATGTGTACATGACTGAATAGGAGCTAGGCAGTGTCAATTAGTCTTGGGGGCCAGGCCATGTTTTCTTACCTTGGCATACTCATAAATGTTTACATAGTAGATGTCTGCATTTAGTCAAGTGAATCCCACCTAAGGTCTTTCCTTCTATTTACAGAATCTTGGACAAAAATGTGTTGTTAACATTGCTTAGTTTTCCAGAGCAGGAAAAAAATAAAAGTCAATTCATTCTTTCCAGT
>NW_008690620.1:0-5418 GCF_000695815.1 Acanthisitta chloris | reverse complement strand
TGGCAGCACAGTCTTCCTTGGAGTTTGCCGTGTGTGTGTAATTATAGAATTTTAGGGTTTGCAATGGACCTTAGACATCATCCAGCCCCAACGTCCTGCCCTGGGCAGGGACAGCTCCCACCAGAGCAGGTTGCTCAAGGCTTCATCCAGCCTGGCTTTGAACACTGCCAGGGTCGGTGTAGCCACAGCCTCCCTGGGCAACCTGTGCCAGTGTCTCAGCGCCTTCACAGGAAAAGAATTCTTGCTAATATGTAGCCTAAATTTCTTCTCCTTCATTTGAGCCCATTGCCCCTTGTCCTGTCAGTGCAGTTCCTAACACAGAGTCCCTCTCTAGCTTCCCTGTAGCCCCTTGAGATACTGAAAGGGGCTCTGAGTTCTCCACACAACCTTCTCTTCTCCAGGATGAACTGTCCTGACGTCCTCAGCCTATCTTCATAGTCCATGCTCCAGTTCTCTTAGCAACTTTGTGGCCTCCTCTGGCCTTGCTCCAACAGTTCCTTGGACTTATGTTGAGGGCACCAGAACTATGTGCACTATTCCGTGTGGGGTCTCAGGAGAGCAGAGAGGAAGAATCGCCTCCTTTGACCTGCTGCCACACTCCTGTGGATGTAGCTCAGGGTTGGGTTGGTTTCTGGGCTGCAAGTGCACCCTGCCAGCTTGGAAAGAGTCAGGGCTGGTTTGGGCTCAATGTGGAATTAACAGAAAACAACCAAGTTTCATGTTTGAGCTAAGCAGGTTCAAGCATGATCATCATCCACTAAGCAGGGGGTGGGACCATTTACAGGGGCATGTAGTGGTAGGACAAAAGAGAATGGCTTCAAAGTGAAAGGGAGTAGGTTTAAACTAGATATTAGGAAGAAATTCTAACCTGTGAGGGTGCTGAGGCACTGGTACAGGCTGCCCAGAGAAGCTGTGGCTGCCCCATTCCTGGGAGTGTTCCAGGCCAGGTTGAATGGGGCTTGGAGCAACCTGGGCTAGTAGAAGGTCTTTAGGGTCCTGTCTAACCCAAAGCATCCTGTAACTCTGTGATGTTAAAAATTGGTGTTCAGCCTGTGCTGCTGTACCATCCAGAGATGGCTGTGATGATAAAACAGTTCTTGTGTGGGGTCATTTCATCAGTGCTGTAAGTTAGCAGAGGTCACAAATAGGTTCTGCAATCAGCAGTGCTCTGTGACACTGAACATGTGCTTGAACTTAATGTCTGAGGCCTTTGTTTGTGCTGGTGGTGCTGTCATTGGTGTGTTACTACAATGAGCTGCCTGAAATCTTTGGATTAGAAACCACTGTACAAGTGTTAAGAGCACAGTAGGGATGTGCAGAGGGATGAGGATAGAGATGTGTTTTTAATTTGCATTTAGTTTGGATAGGAAGGGTCTGGAAATTACCTATTCCACATTGTTTTGATAGACAGGTAGATTTAAAAGGAAGCTAATGCAGCTGTTTAATAATAGCAGAGACTGTCACATTATTTCCTTGCCTCCCCCAGCCCGTAAGTGGCACAGAAATGGCATCAAGAAACCAAGATCCCACCGATACGAATCTCTCAAAGGGGTGAGTATTCCTATTGGTATTCCTATTGGTATTCCCAGGCTGTTGAGCCATTGAGGCTTCACGGAAAAAATCCAGTATGTGTATTATTTTGACTGACACATTTTTTGCTGACAGGAGGTTGTGTTCTGGATGGTCACAACCATTGTGGGTTTCAGTTCTATCTGTTGCTTACTCAGCTATGGTCTTTCTAACCCACATGAAATCTGCCCTTGTGTGTCTATAAAACTGCTTGTCAATTACTGGGCAGTTTTGTCCTGCTCTGGTGGGTTTCACTAACTGCTGCTTCCAGTGTAGCAAACACGTGTCAGTTGGATGGTTCCTCTCCCTTTTGGGCCCTGCTGGGTCTCCTCTGTACCCTTCTGTACTGTTTTACTACCTGTACTAATCCAGAGAATTTCACTTACAGAATGAGAGGAATTGGCATTTCTGGGCAAAATGCATGAAAGTGACAGTATGTAGCTTCTTCTGAGTTTATCCAAGGATCTTTTTCCACACTTGAAAGTGAAAACAGGATGTTTTGGGTTTGGGGTGGGTTGGGACTCTGTTTGCTTTGTAGATATGATTATAAGCTTTTTGGATGTGACTTAAAAACTTGTCTTCTCAGAGCTCAGTGAGGTTTCAGTCCTGCCCCTGCAGGTAGTCCAGCAGTCCCCTGGCACTGAGTGTGTGTGGCTTAAGCTGACAAAGTCATGACACTCATGTGTGCCAGTTAGAAGGCTGTTTGCAGGGAAGTAACAAGTGTTTCTCAGTGCAGCAGTAGCTGATAGTTCTGAGAATTGCTCCCAGAAGTGACAGGATGTGTCAGCCAGCCAGTAGCTGACAAAATCTAAGGAGTTACTCCTCTTGGCTGATTTGTTTTGACTTTGATGTGAAAAGGAAGGACCTGAGGAAGCAACATTGATCTTTGCCCAAGGATTGTGTGGGTATTTGCTCAACTGCCAAGGTTGGTTTGTGGTACTTCAGATCCAGAATGTGTTGTGACATGGAAATGAGATTTGTTTTGTTTGCAGTTTTGCACATCCTATTTTTTCTGTATGTTTATTGCTGGGGTTTGGGATGTTCTTTGTTTATGGCAATTAAGGAGATTGCTATTAACGGATGGTTGCAGATGGCTAAAATAATCTTGTTTAAAAAGCAGAAAAGAAGTCCGAATTTGGCCAGTGTTTGGAAATGCTGGAAACAATCTGGAGATATGTATGTTTTCACATGACCCTTCTGCAACATGGCTTTTTTCTTGCCTTATAGGTTGATCCCAAGTTCCTGAGGAACATGAGGTTTGCAAAGAAACACAACAAGAAGGGGCTGAAGAAGATGCAGGCCAACAACGCCAAGCAGGCTGCTCAGCAGGCTGCTCAGCAAGCTGCTCAGCCGAAAAAGGACTGATGTGGTGTAATACAAAGAACCAGTTTTCCTGCTGGCATGTGTGTTACAGCGTTTTTTTAAATAAAACTGTATGTAACAAAGTCTTTTGTTGTAGACGTTGCTGTGAATGTAGAGATGGTCAAGACACAGGATCTGTGACGATGGCAAAACTTTATTCCCCCACTATCTCTTCATTGCTTCTTTTACACTGTTTTTTGCACACCGTGCACACACCATGTGAATTATCTATTGGTCAGTGATATGGTAATGCTTAATTTATTTGTTAACAGTTGTTTATATGTGCTCTTACTAACTATCCCAAAACATTCTCTTCTTATCGACCATGTCTTAATTTCTCACAGGATGTTTACCTCATTATTCTCAGGGATACAAGCTAATCATCCTCCTTTTATGGTCCTTTCTCATAACAAGTGTTTTCCTCATTAGTCTCACAGATACAGACTTACCTCGTTGAGGTCAATGATGTTCTCATTCATGAGGCCTTCAGTCCAGCTTGTCTGCCTTCACAATTCCCTTTTTTTGTTTTCCTACTACAAAGGCAGTGTTTATCATCCTCTGCAGGGCCCTTTGCAGACAGGTTAATAAACACGGCAGAAGTAGAATGAAGTGTTGCGTGTCTAACAATCTGTATCTAACAGTAAGCCACTCAAAGCTAAAGAAGTTGCATTTGTCTGTTTAGCTAACCAGCATCCAAGCCTATTAAGAGTTCCAAGTGCCTTAGCAGCAGCCACACCCGATGTTAGTAAAGAGGCTGCAAAAATTTCACCAGAACTCCAAAACTCTATGCTATCCCAGCAGTCACTGCTAAAGGCACACATACTCCTTTTACTGTGCTTGTTCTTATGAACCACAATCATTGAAGCATTAGGTGTTAATAGGGTCAATCCCTAATACTGCAGGGACCACCTTTGGCATGAGATGGAATACCAGGCCAAGCACGATCTCTGCACGCTAAAAAGTACCCGGGAGGCAATTTCAATGGTCTGCTGCTTGATAGTGATATCTTGGTGCTAGTATAATTACACCATGCGTTAGCATTTCTGTAGGCATCTATTGTTGCATTTAACACCTGACTCATTGATTTTTTTCCTGAATAGTTGAAATACACACAATAATCCATTTTTACTGACCCTAACAATTGTAACTCCTGTGGTTCAAGATTGCTTTGATCTAATCTGGGAGTCCATCCATCCCACATGTCAACGAAACTGCTGTTATTAGGTATGAAACTTCATGTTTGAGGGCAGAGGCCAGCTGTGTGCTGGCTGTCCTACAAGGCACGTCGCAAACGGGATTTCAGGAGATGCAGTTGAAAGGCACAGCAGATCTTGTCCTATTGCCTTTGCTAAAGTACCCAAATGTTGGTCTTAGGCATGGAAGGTATGGTTCTTGAGGAGCTTGTGTTATTGTAGAATACCTTTGGGTTGGCTACTTTTAGCAGAGCCTGCAGCCCAGTATCTCTCGCCTGTGCCAATACTGAAGGGTGTAATTGCACTTGCAATCGTGGGTTGTCTACTGAATGTATCCCTAAAAGCTGAGGTGCTCCTGCCCCAAAGTGCAGGTCGTCCTGAGGCACCTCAAGGTTATGCAGGGAATGCTCTTCAGCAAGCTGCTGCCAGGCACTCAAACACTACTGCACAGGAGAGCAAAGCAGTTTTGCGATTTGCTTCACATCAAAAGGGGTCATTTCTTCCGCGGCTAAAAATATGTAACATATTTGCCACTGCCGGAGATCCCAAACCATGTTGAGTGGCTAACTGGCGCAACTCCGTAAGGATTTGCTATTTGTAAGGGATGCGTTGATCAGGTGGGTTCCCGTTACCCCTTAACCACGGGGAACGCTCCGAGTCCCTCGCCAAATTCATACAAACTGTATTTTTACATTTAATATGTTGGAGTGAAGACTGATTTTAGGGTTTTTCAACTTCATCTGTTTCCAAAATTCTGCGGGTGCGTACGTGGGTACGGTAACTGACATCGGTTTTACAGTGAAAACATTATCCGGCGAATTAATAGAAGAACAATAGTTAGAGTCCCCCATATTTACATTTTTAGATTCTATGCGCTGAGAAAAATCTCCAGGTTGTCCAAGCTTCCCTGGAGGAACAGACAGAGCGTGCGTTGCCGTGGGCACTGGTTCGTCATTACTCTAGTCATCCGCAGATGGAGGCGGATAAAACGGATTCACCGGGGGCGCGGCTGAACGAAACGGATTCGAGGGAACGGGGATACCGGACACGGTGCGCGAGGTATGGAATTAGAAGCATCAGGCAGCCCGTGCTGTTCCCTTGCCGCCGCCGCTTGCGGATTTTGCGGTGTGCCTGCCCCTCCCGCGGCTTGTCTCACGCTCTGTCTCGTGGCTTGCCCCGTGGCTTGTATCGCGGCTTGTCCTGCGGTCTGTCCCGCGGTCTGTCCTGCGGCTTGTCCCGCGGTTTGTATCGCGGCTTGTCCCGTGCTCTGTCCCGCGGCTTGTTTCACGGCTAG
>NW_008690619.1:0-21209 GCF_000695815.1 Acanthisitta chloris | reverse complement strand
TATATGATATTGATTTTTGGTGGTTTATTGTTGCCTTTGGTTTGGATTGGGTTTTTGACATTAGATGTCCATAATTCTCTGCCAGTTACCTCTTAGTAGTACCTTTAACTCACCATGCTAGTGACACACTTATGGGAAGTACACTCCAAAACAAAGATTGCAGCTGGCACAAAGCTGCTTATTTTTCTTCCACTACTCCTTATGAACAGCAGCTCTTTCTTGATATGAAAATTTGCTTGGCTAAACACAAAGCATTGCTTCTGCTGATAAGCTGAGCAGATATCTGAAGAATAAAAATAATCAAAGGTTTGTAGACATCTAATGTTTCTAATATTTACCCAACTGTTCATTTTGCACCTATTTCATTTTCTGATCCTTTCACTCAATTACTTTTTAAGAAAGAATCTGTCATTGTAGATAATGCTTTAACTTCAGGAAACTGGCAGATCACAGATCCTTTCAAATGCATTATCAGCCATGGATATGTGTAAATTTGTACAACACATTCAAATTATTGATCATTTTCTCCACCTGTTTATGGTAAAAGTGATCTCATGAATCAGGAATAGTACAAGTTAACTCTGGGCAATAAAAGGAATTATGAGAAGCTCACGATGAGCTGCAGTGTGAGCTCAGCCCAGAAAGCCAATCCAATCCTGGGCTGCAGCCACAGGAGTGTGGGCAGCAGGTCAAAAGAGGTGATTCTTCACCTCTGCTCTGCTCTGCTGAGACCCACCTGGAATACTGCACACAGTTCTGGTGTCCTCAGCATCAGAAGGACATGGAACTGTTGGAGCAAGTGCAGAGGAGGTCACAAAGTTGCTCAGAGCACTGGAGCATCTCCCTGTGAGGACAGGCTGAGGGAGTTGGGGCTGTTCAGCCTGGAGAAGAGAAGGTTGTGTGGAGACCTCAGAGCAACTTTTCAATATCTGAAGGTTCTACAAGGAGCTGCAGAGGGACTCTGTGTTAGGAACTGCAATGACAGGACAGGGGCAACAGGTTCAAGCTGAAGGAGGGAAAGTCTAGATTAGATGTGAGAAAAAAAGTTTTTCCCTGTTCTGGTGGTGAGACCCTGTCCCAGGGTGCCCAGGGAGGCTGTGGCTGCCCCAACCCTGGCAGTGTTCACAGCCAGGTTGGATGAGCCTTGAGCAACCTGCTCTGGTGGGAGGTGTCCCTGCCCAGGGCAGGGGTTGGGGCTGGGGGATCTGTAAGTTCCATTCCAACCCTTAAATTCTATGATTGATTGTATGATTTTATGAAAACCTCTCAGATGTGGATACTCACTTCTGCTCCCTTCTGCATTTTTTCTGAGTAATTCTGCACTCAGGTTTGCTCAGCTGCCATTTCTTTTCTAGCAATTAAATTTGTTGATGAAGTATTTGATAAATAAAACCTAGACAAAATACTGAGAAGAACAGGCTGCAAATTCTTACATGAATATTTAAATCAGCAGTAAACTAATCAGGAAATAGGACCGTGCAACGCCTTATAGTCTATCAAAACAATTTTTAACCTCCATGTATTAAAAACATGAAGTTGAGAAACAAGATACCAACTAGGAATATGCTATAAACGAAATTTTTCATTTTAAGGAATCAATACATATAAAATGATCAGACTCTTAAGTTGTTTTGTTAATGACAAAACTTATTTTTTCTTGCATAGTATTTTGTCTTGTAAGCTGATTAAAATTGTCAGAAATAGCAGACTACACTCACATTTATAAAACCCAATAGTTTTGCAATAAATAAGTATGTACTTGGATCACAAAACCCTGTGCATCACTGCAGGCTTGGGGAAGAGTGGCTGGAAAGCTGCTGGCAGAGAAGGACCTGGGGATGCTGGTTGGTTAGCAGCCCACTTAATATAAGCCAGCAGTGTGCCCAGGTGGCCAAAAAGGCCAATGGCATCTTGGCCTGGACCAAGAATATTGTGTCCAGCAGGACCAGGAAAGTGATCATCCCTCTGAGCTCAGCACTGGTGAGGCCACACCTAATGTACTGTGTCTAGTTCATTAGTTCACTTCAAAAGGACATTCAGGTGCTGGAGCATGTCCAGAGAAGGGCAACAAAGCTGGTGAAGTGTCTAGTAAACATGTCTTACGAGGAGTGGCTGAGGGAGCTGGGGGAGTTAAGACTGGAGAAGAGGAGGCCCAGAGAGAACCATATTGCCCTTTACAACTCCCTAATAGGAGGCTGTAGTGAGGTGGAGATCAGTCTCTTCAGTCATGTCTCAAGTGAAAGGCTGAGAGGAAATGGCCCCAAGTTGCACGAGGGGAGATTCAGATTGGATATCAGAATTACTTTTTCCCTGAGAGAGTAGTCAGGTATTGGAATAAGTTGCCCAGGGAGGTGGTAGAGTCACCATCTCTGGAAGTGTTGAAGAGGCATCTGGATGTGATACCTGAGGATATGGTTTAGTGGTGATTATGGTGGTGACAGGTTGATGGTTGGACTAGATGATCATAGAATCATAGAAAGCTTTGGGTTGGAAAGGACCTTACTGATCATCAAGTTTTAAACCTCCTGCATGGGCAGGGGCACATTCCACTGGACCAGGTTGCTAAGCCTTCCATCCAACCTGGCCTTGAACACTTCCAGGGATGGGAATGGGATGGTTTGAGGATCTCTTTCAACCTTGATGAGTCTGTGAAATTATAATGCAGCTACCGTGTGAACTACACAGTTAGACATACTCCTCGTGGGTTAGGCTCCCAGGGAGAAGTCAAATTTAGCAGATTTATTTTTGTTTAGGGGATACCACTTGTGGTTTCAACTCTTGTTGAGTTACTAAGGGAATAATTCAAGCTGTCTGGAGTTGGGTCATCATCAGGACATTTAACAGTGCTAATTGCTGATCCACCAGAAAAACATCACTCCTCAGAAGAATTTCTAATGATCAGACAGTGTAAAGCTGATTGAATTTAACTATCATCAAACTTGCCATGGCTTTCTTGCATCATGACTAATCACAGGAAAGAATGAGAGGCATACAGATACCTCTTGCACTAGAAGGTATCATTGGTTTCTGTGAATGGGTTTTGATCAACAGTCAATAAGGAACTCAGTTTAAACAAATCTTATCTTGATCAGCCTTTGTCTGTCTTAAATACCTGCATCAAGTAAAACTCTTCCACAAATTGACAGCTATAAAAATGAACAAAACAGCTCCTAAAAAACTTAGCCAATATCAAAGCCAGGACAGAGAAGAGCTACATCTTGTGAGAGATTTCCCTTTGGTTGCCACTGTAGAGACATGAAGACTCTTTGGAAGAATGCATATCTATGAGAAGAAAAAGGGTGAAAAGCAATCATACATCTGCTTCTAAGAAGGGTGCTCTGCAAGTGCAAAAAGTGACTGAGAATATGACCAAGCAAGGTCCTTTTCCTCTTGTGCTGAGCAAGTAAAATAGGTAAAAAAGGTAAAATAGGCTTTCTGTATAGGACAAAGAAAAATCCCATTTTCGTGCTGAGCAAGTAAAATAGGTAAAAAAAGGTAAAATAGGCTTTCAGTATAGGACAAAGAAAAATCCCATTTTTATTATTCATTTATTCTCAGAATGAAGGCAGCCATGGGAGTTCCTGTCTACTGACTCTCAGTTCAAAAAAACCTGTAATGAATAATGGAAATCACAGAACTCTCACTAGGCTGTCTAGGAAATAATTCAATAAAAATATGTGATTGCCACTCAGTGCAGAAAGCAAATTACTTAGAACATATTAGCAGATGTGCTACTGCTTGAATCTTCTTCTGGAAATACAATTCTGCTGCAGGTGGGAGAATTACAAGGGTTGTTTTTCAGCATACTTAAATGACATTAGCTTAATGATAAAGTTAGATCCCTTGACATTAGGAGATCTCTTTTTTTCTCCAACACTAGCATTTTAACTATCAGCTACTTTAACTACTCTTCTCAGATGCTGCTTACATATTTACAGATGATCTGAAAAACAGTTTTTCTGTATGTCAGTAGAAATGGAAGATAAGGCCAAATCCTACACAGAAAAGTTTAAAATAAATCTACATTGGTGATATGCTCAAAATTTCGTCAGGTTCCATCTATGTCAGCAAAGTAACAATGTTCAGGTTCATTCTCCAGTCCAAAGGAGAACTGGCATGGTTTGGCTACATCAGTGTCATAAAGCTGACACCAAGACAGGACTTTTTATTCATAGACTCCTCTATGGAATTGCATAACAGAGAAACTATTTAGCAATAACCAGGTTGTTCTGAGCTTATTTTGAGGACTAGAGGGAATGGTCATAAGCTGAGACAGAGGAGAGTCGGAGTAGATGTTAGGAAAATTTTTTTCCCTGTGAGGGTGTTCAGGCACTGGGATATTGCCCAGGGAGGTGGTGCAGTCACCATCCCTGGAAGTGTTTAAGAGGTGTCTGATGTGGCACTGGAGGATCTGGTTTAGGATTCCAGCAGTGACAGGTTAATGGTTGGACTTGATGATCTTAGAGGTCTCCTCCAACCCTGATGATTCTATGACTCTGTTCTATGATTCTAGGTCAAGAACAATTTCAATCACTTTGTACTGTGGATAATCAAGTTCTGGAGCCTGGACTCAGGCATTGGCTCTAATGACAGTTTGAATAGCTTTTGTCACAGAGAGTTTTGGTGAAATCTTTCTTTAATTTTTTTCACCAACAGTTTGCTATTTTAAGCCTTATCCTCATGTATAGTAGACCTTTTATTTTCCAATGAAATGAAGTAGTGTTGGGTCTGAAATGTGTCTGCCATCGGCATGCTAGAAACCCTTCAAATTCTTCTCAAATAGAAACACCTTCTAAACTTCACATGAGTTGATAGTACTTCCTTAAATCTTTGCCTGTACTCTATCCAAGCATCTATAAGCCAGGTAGATATATCATTGCCCAACACAGACAGTCTGTGGGTTGTGAATTTTTGCTGTCAGCCTAATATATAATCACTTTGGATTCCTTGCCCCCTTTTTTTCTTTTAAATATCTACTGCCTCTTTTATAAATAATCACTCATAAGCTATAAAGAAAAATAGAAGGGTTATTTTCTTATTCACTCCAGATAATGTAAGCTTGTCACTTGCACTCATGCAAAGCTGCTCATTTTTCAGGCTCAGTAGGCTATTCCTTAAGGGAAGGTGAGGTGAGGGGGAGTAAATCTCAACATACACCCTTCTAGTGCCTAGAGTCAGTTGCTTTATGTTGAAGATGTGACTGTTAACTCTGATGCATTTCTAAAACTGAAGAATCATTGGGGGAAAGAAATATTTTAGGAAAAGGCAATTCCTTGTGCACTGGCACATTCCTACAGTTCTAATTCCTGACTTTGAACAAGCCTTGAGGCTATGAGTAAGTGAAAGAATTTAGAATGGCCCTAAACTATCTCTTGCTCTTAAGAATATTGCTGGACTATTCTATAACAAAAATCCCTGAGTTACAGTAGTTGATCTGTCTAGTCATGCTCATGCATCCATGGAAATATTCACATAGTGCTACACCACATGCCTCTCTTCAAACACAAATAATTCTCTCTGTATCATTCAGAATGACATCAAACTTCCAGGGACCTCTGACTGACAGGATCTGTACACATTCAGTCTATACTTATATTAAAGGGCTTATATTAAAGAATTGAGATACAGTTTGGACATGGATGTTCTGATTTGAAGAGTAAAATAGTTGAGTAGTATCGATGCAATTGCTGGAGGATTGTGTCTGGAATACTAATTTATTAGTATAGACATAGTCTCACTGTCATGATAAATACCACTTGTTTACTCAGATGGAAGCTCCCACGAAGGGCTGGGAGCTGTTGGCAATGGTACTTGGCTGCCTGCCTTGAAGCACAGTGGTTTTCTGTACCAGCACTTATGATGTGTTATATTTAAACATCACCCCTGCAAGCACCTGACCTAGACATAACTAAGTGACTCCTCCATGTTCCAAGGAGCCAAACTGAGCTTGGGAGAAAACTAAATAGGTGCTGATTAAGAGCAGCATCTGCTCAAACCTTTCCAGCAGCCTCCCCTGTGTGTAACCCTCACCAGGTATCCAGGACAGGGAATGGAGGTTTTGATTAGCAGCTGAAATAACAGGGCACGCAGTCATAGCTCTACTGTGATCTATTGCTACAAGGGAAGAATATAATTTCAGATTTAAAGACTACATTATAATGCTCAGCCTTGTGCACCTCCTTTTATTTAATGGCCCACATTGCCACACTGGTCACAGCCCCTGTAGTTCTGAGATGCAAAAGTCCAGTGTATAAGATATAAGGTTTGGAATCAGGAGACATAAGTTTGATTTCCAGCAGTGTGAATGATTTTCTTGGGTCATTAGAAAGTTCTGCACATCTCTATTTTCCTGTTTCCCACATTTCTATTTCGCTTCTGTTCCCCACAATAACTTCTTCAGAGATGATCAAGTTTTTTACCTCTGCTTATGTTTTCTAGGCTACAATAGTTTTCTTTTAAGCTCCACATTTTGGAATAAGAATAAGGCAGTTTGTTCTATTTTTCCAGAGCAATGATTTATTACCTGCACTGCTTAATTTCATTTAACTAAAAACTCAGTCCAAACATTATGTCTATAGTACTTGTCACAGAAAACAAAAAAGGCACTTGTCTTCCAAGTAAAATCCATCCTAAGTAAACAGTGTCTGTTCCAGAAGGAAACAAATATTGACACAGCAAACTGTGATATGGGTGACAGGACCTGCAGTGAGTTGAGCCAAACAAGAAGGAGCTACAGAGAAGATGGAAATGGGGATGGGCTACTTGGGGAACTATAGAGATATTGAATGAACATGTACAGGTGGAGTTAGAAAAGCCAGAGGTTATCTGGAGCTGAAATTGGTGAGGTCCATGAATGAGTTTCTTAATGCAGACCAGCAGCAGAAGGAAAACTAAGGAAAATGTGGATTTGCTGCTCAGTGTGCTCAGTTAATGGCAAAAGTGTTCAATGCCATTTTCCTCTTAGTCTTTTCTGGCTTGATATGCTTTCAGGTCTCTTGCATCTAGTAGCAGAGGGTGTGAGAATGACATTAATTATAGCAGAGGACAACACAGTCAAGGAACTCTTGAGCAAATTCAGTTCTGGAGGTTGGGATGGGATGAAACCAGGAACCAGCTCATTTCATTGCAATTGACTGGCTAATTTAATTTCCCTATCATCTTTAAAAAGTCATGGCAATGAGGGAAGATTTCTGCTGACTGCAAAAATGAAAATGTCAAAAATGAAAATCTTCAGAAAGTGCAATAAGGAGGATCCAGGGACAAATACACAAGCCAGGAACCTCTGATGACACCAGTTGACATGGCATGGGTCATGTCAGCACAGATAAACTCTCCTCTTGGAAAATGGGAAAATGTTGGAAATGGTTCCTGCTCTAGTTTAACCTCCAAACCATACCCAGGCATTGCTTAGGTTTTGTTTAGTTTACTGTACTGATATGTTTCTGGAGAAAATAAATATAGCTCATTTCAAAGTGTATCTTATTACATTATTAACAGATTTGGTAGTGTGTTAGCTTATGGGCAATAGGATACCAGCTAGTTTCATTTTCCATGGCAAACTTCAGAAATCTGAGCTAATTTCTAACACAGGAAAGCTAACCTTTAGTTATAATTAGCAGTGACAAGCCTGGATATTCTTGTTGTCTGTATTGATGATGAGACCTTCTAAAAGGTAGTAAAATTTTTTGCCTTAGTTAGTTCTACAGTCTATTATTACCTTCTTGGAAGAAAAGCTGTTGCATCTATTCTTCATTTCCCACTATTAGTTTCACTTAGTGATTCCTTCTTGTGTCATGAGCTAGAACAGAAATCATAGACTCAGAATCATAGAATTTAAGGATTCTTCTTGTCCAGGCTGAACAGCCCCAACTCCCTCAGCCTGTCCTCACAGGGAGATGCTCCAGTGCTCTTAGCAACTTTGTGGCCTCCTCTGGACTTGCTCTAACAGTTCCATGTCCTTCTCATGTTGAGGACACCAGATTTGTCCTGTTGCTTGCTTTCGGTCCTTCTCATGTTGAGGACACCAGAATTGTCCTGTAGCTTGCTTTCCTCTTGCTGTTAATTTTTTGACACACTTTTACTGATCTTCTTTCTGATTTGATTCCTGTGGTAAAGCATCTAATTTTTCAAAGATATTCTCATTGCATTGATCATCCTCACCACCTTTTTACAAAGACCTTCAAAACCTGCAGTGTGCTCTTCAAGTGATAGTTCACTAGCACTTCCAACAGTATTACTGATGAGACAACACCACTGATCCATTTAATGGTACTATATTCTTATATTTGTCTCCAAACTGTCCTTTCTCCTTGCACATGCATAATAATTAGAGAACTTCAATGAACTGTAACAGCAATGTAACCAATAATTTGAGGTGTTTTTATAACAGCTTGCTTTTTTCAGTGTAGATTCTCCATCTCAGAGTTCAGCTCATTCTTTTTCTCTGACAGCAACAGTGGAAGATGAAGGAGAGGTTTATGAGTCCTATAACAAAACACATATATCTTTATAAAGGTTATAAACCAACTCTGTTTAGGTATTTGTAGATTTACTGAAGCCAGAACCATTCATGATTATTTTTACACCCAACAAATTATTAAGCAAATTTACAGAAAGGAGACAAAACTGCTAAAGGAAGGGACAGATTTTTCAAGTTCTGACATTTAGTTTGGACTCAGTCTGGACTTCAGGCAGTGCTCCAGTGCCAAGATTCATGTAACTCATAGATTTAGGTGCTCAACTTGCCATCCTTCACCTCCTGCACTTATAGCACCTTAAATGTAAGTTTTTACAGACATTCACAGTAAGGAAGTTCTGTGAATTCAATTTGCAGATGAGTAGAAGTTGGAGTTAAGTGATGACAGAGTTTTCTTTAAGTGGTTGGAAAGAACTGACTATGATGTGTATAAACATACAGAATCCTCATGAATGTCATTAAACATAATCCTACTTGTAGTGAAAACACTGGGAGATCATCTGTGCTTCACAAGAAATGTCCTTTGGACCTAAAGTTTTGAAATCCAGAAGAAAAAGTCACTAAAGAAACAGTGAGGACATCTGAGGAAGTTTAAGCATTTAAAGAGGTGGGAAATTTGGAAGGAAAAAAAGTGATTAATGCTGTTTCAAATAATTTACCCTGTTCTGTTTATTCTTTGACATGAGATGTTTAGGTCTTTAGTTAAAGATCTTGGTTAATCATGATCCAGCTGAACTTAAACTCAGACAAGTCTCCCTTGTTTGCAAGCTGTTCTGTAACAGAAAATGAAAAATGTGCAGCCAGTATAATTGCATTTTAGAAGAGCAAAGAATGAACAGCATCACAGACTGAAAGTCTTGTTTATAGCCTGCAATCCCACAAAAGTGGATTATTTATTTTCACAATCACTGGAAGAATCACACAGACTGAGACAATCCTCCCCCCAAAGCCTTACTGAGAGAATCCCAAGGTTGCAGCTCTGCTATGTTCTCCAGGTTCATACTTCTCACTCAGTGCATATTAAGCACTGCCTCACATTTTCAACTTCACAGGAAAATGTTTGCCCTTTTCCACGTTGTCACCCCAAAACATAACAGTCATATGAGAGATTACAATGATTTGATTGCACGTGTGACTCTGACAACTTGCAGATTGCTTATAAACATGAGCAAAAGCAAAGTTCCTGTGCTGATGTGTGTCTAGTCCAATGGCCCAAATCAACAGTGATCTCTACTTTGTCACACATCTGAGCACATTCAGGTCCCTGCCAACCCCAATGGAGTGGGTAACTCTGCATATGTTTGGTCACAGGTCTGAGCCTTCCACAATCTCCTTTGCCAGTAGCAAAGACAGTCCTTAAATGACTTCTTTGCTCACTCCTCCACAGATAATAGGGTCATCCTGCAACGTGCACACACATCTTTAGTTTAAGTCATAGATACAAAAAGATTTCAATAGTACTCAGAAATATAATTATCTGAGGTTCAAAAGTTGTCAAGTGGCAAAGAGAAGTGAAAAATCTGCCCATAATAAAAAGGATTGGTATTCTCAAGCAGGAGAATTGAAGCTAGATTTGAATCCTAAAATGCAAGGTGAGTTGAATGAGATGAAAAAATATGGGTTTAATTCACTAAAAGGCTCATCTGATATTCAGGCTAGGCTAATTTCTGCAGTACAGTGTTGATCTGTATCTAGACTTTTTAACACTTCCTTTTGTTTTTGGCGTTTGGGGCATTTTCATCCCTGGAGGTTTTTAAGATGAGATTGGATGTGGCACTTAGTGCCATGGTCTAGTGACCACGGTAGGGTTGGACTTGATCTTGGAGGTCTTTTCCAACCAGGTTGATTCTATGATTCTATGATTTCACTTTATTGTATTTTCTTCGTTGATTCTATGATTCTATGATTTCATTTTATTGTACTTTCTTCTTTTTTTGCAAGATGAGTTAGTGGTTTATGGTGTTTAACAGAGCAAATATCTGAGCCAGTCACTGTCCAATAGGACATTGGATAATGAATAGTACTGATAATATTCTTTAATGGGCAGTCAGACAAAGTAAGACTTACTGAAAGTAAGAGATGAACAAAGGAAGCAATATCCAGTACTTGGGGAACTGGACAAGACCACTAACAGTTCTACCTTTAGTAATTCTGTAGCAGAGACAACTGTTATTTATTTGGTTTTGACCCAGCATCATCTTACAGCCTGAACAAACAAGTTCTTCACACTATTTGGTGTTCATTTTCAGGCTTCTCTCTAACAATATCCCTAGTAAATACACATTTTTATAGATGCAATAGCGAACAGCAGAATAAAAATGAATCAGTGCAGTCCATGCTGGCAAAACAGTTCACTTTCACTCCAAAACCTGAAAGATTTTGCAGCACAAATGTAATGAGGAGAAGCTGAGGGATCTGGGGTTGTTTAGCCTGGAGAAAAGGAGGTTCAGGGTGGACATTACTGCTCTTCACAACTAGCTGAAAGGAGGTAGTAGAGAGATGGGGGTTGGTGTCTTCTACCAGGTAATAAGTGATAGGAAAAAAGGAAATGGCCTTAAGTTGCACCAAGGGAGGTTTAGGTTGGATATTTGGAAAAATTTCTTCCCTGAAAGTGTGGGCAAGCATTGGAAAAGGTTGCTCAGAGAAGTGGTGGAATTGTCACCCCTAGAAGTATTCAAAAAACCTGTAGATGCTGTGCTTAAGTACATGGTTTAGTGGTGGACTTGACAGTGCTGAGTGAATGGTTGGACCAGATCTTGAAGGACTTTTCCAGCCTTGATTCTATGATGAAATGTCTAAGAAGTTATTTGCTTTCTTCAGAAATTGAATACCATTATATCTTCAATTTCTGTTGTAGAAAACATGTTTTTCTGTCACAAGATGCCTTACAGCAATATAGAAAATTACTACAAGCTTTTACAGGTTGCAGTGCAAAGTAGTGTATAGCTACCTAAAAGTTCTTGTTAGCATTTCTTTCAATGAGTGAGAAGAATAACCATGCAGAAATTCATTAAAAACAGGAGAAAAGTAAGCTCTTCCCTGTTACCTGACTGAAATATTTTGTTAAGCTAGGAAAAAAAATAGGTGTGGAATAAACAATCAAGGCAGCAGTAAAGTACTTAAAAACCTTGTGAAAATATGTGTGCCTAAACAGGATATGATATCACACCTTCAGAAAAAAAATAAAAATCAGGGACAATGACATGGAAACAAATTATTTTGATGCTTTGTGAGCTATCCTGACAACAAAATACAGAATCACAGAATGGGTTAGGTTGGAAAGAACCACAAGGAGTCATCTGGTCCAGCCTTCCTCTCCAGCAGGGCCAGCCCAGAGCACATGGCTCAGGGTTGTGTCCAGATGGTTCTGGAGTATCTCCAGTGAGGGAGAATCCACAACATCTCTGGGCAATCTGTTCAGTGTGTGGTCACTGCTCAGGAAAGTTGTTCCTCATAGAATCATAGAAATATCTGTTCAGTGTGTGGTCACTGCTCAGTAAAGTTGTTCCTCATAGACTCATAGAAATAGACAGATTGGAAAAAACCTCCAAGATCATCAAGTCCAACCTTACTGTGCTTTCTGTGCATCAGCCTCTCCTCATTGCTCCTTGTCCTACTCCTTGGCACCACCAGCTGCTGCCAGGATGTCTCTTTCTTGTACACTGCCAAACTACCCACCCTGCAGCAAGGATTGAAACCAAATCCTCTACCTGAGGGACAAACTAATCCTCCTGCTTGTACTTCCCATGCATTTTTTGCAGAACACTGGCAGATAGCACGTCTCTCTTGTTTTCTTACATCTTAACATTAAAATGGAAATTTTAAGAGATATATTATAGAATAGTAGCAACAAATTATAAAATTCCTCTGAGCAAAGGCCTAGAGAGATTGCAGAGTTTCAGTACGTGCCTGAGAAAAGGCATAAAGAGTGGAGTAAGTGGATTAGGCATGGGGGAAACTTTTAGAAATCAAACTGACATGAGGGACAAAGTTTACCCAAGGAAAATGAAATCTATTGATTAAACTTCAAATAAAAATGGAAGAGTTTTTAAACTAATTATCTGAAAGCCAATGTGCTGGAAAGTGTACAGTTTGAGGTGATTCATCTGGTAGTAAAGTTGCAAAATGCTGCACTCAAACGACTTATAGTATATAGGGCAAACAAAATTCAAACAAGTGAAAAAAAAAGACTGAATTAGTAGAGCCTCATTTAAACAGGTCACTGATGATTTAGGGCATGAATACAGAATGCAACAAGGTTTCCTGTTGATGCTAAGTTGAGTAGCAAAGAGAAAATGATTGCTAAAATGGAGACAGTTTCCAGAAGGACTTGACTGAGGAAAAGAGCATCACAAATGATATGGAAAAAGTGGAAAGGGAAACACTTTAATTTTTACAATGTATGAGCAACCAAATAAAGTTATTCAGGAAGACTTTTAAAGGTAGCAAAGGAGGAACACTGTAATAAACTGTGGAAATCATCTCTTCTACTTAGAGTGGGAGGCAGAGGTTCAGATGGGCTCAGAAAACAATTAAGCATAATTGTTGGGGAAAGCATGGAAAGACCTACTCATTAGCCAGACATAATGACTTGCCTCAGGAGTCTTCTAACTTCCAACTGGCTGAAAGATGGGATGTTGTAATGATGCAAAGTATTATTACAAACTTGCCTTACCCTCCCCTACTCATCTCTTCCTGGCCAGTGTCAGAGGAGCACCACTGATTAGAGGGATCCTTGGCCTTACCCAACATGAGGAGTTAGAGAACAAAGTAAGAACCAGTTTGATGAAAGCAATAGCACAATATAGTACTATGATTCTGGTCTTATATCAGTAGGTCAGTGAACCTGAATAGAGAAAATACAGTTCATGGACCTGTAATACAAGTTGGTGTCATCTAGTGTTGATAATCCTGTAAATGGTGTGTACCTTAAGCCATCTTTGTCACTGTTTTGCTTCCCATTCTTAACCTATCTTGTCCATTTAAAATGTACACCCTGCAGAATACACACTGTTCCTTGCAGCATGTAGTACAGAGTAGATCCAGTGCTCTAATCACCATGGAAACCTTTACTATAGATCATACAATGTTTTGTGCTAAATTAATTTGAAAGGTCTTTGTTTCCTTTAAAATAACCAAATGATTTCTTTTTATACAAAAAAAAAGCCGTGTGATTCTTCCTTCTTATTCCCCAAAATGCTTGATATGAAAGCATCTATCTTCTCTCTGATCACACCAAAGATCCTCTGCTGTTTCCAAATGGGTCAGGAGCAGATGCTAGGGAAATTAATTTTAAGAAACAGTTTCCATTTGGAGTTATGTTTTCTCTGGCTTCAGAGCTCTTGAGTGCAATGTTGCATCCAAACTGCTTCATTTAACAGCTCTGATGGACTAATAAATTTGCCTTGGCTTTTACAACAATGAGTTCCAGTGCTCACATAAATATGAAGTTAAGAAGAGTTTTTCTTTTTCACTTTTTGAGACTTGCTGAGTGAAAGGATCATTGGGTATGCCTTGCCTTATAGAGAAAGAGTAAACAGACATTCCTCTCTCAGCTTCCATATACAGATCAGAGACCTGTTCAGGAAGGTGCCTTGTATTTTGTTCTATCCAGGTTGGATCTGTGCCCTGATCATTAAATGTGTTTGCTTTTAAATATTTGTAGACTTGGTGGAGGAGACAATACTGCAGGTGGAACACATTCATTTTCATATATCAAACCCATTTTTTTCTAAAAGAAATTAAAAGAAGGCTTAAAACTCCTTTAAGCACTTGGCAGTTAATAAAAAAATGACCCAAGAAAAGCATGGTGGAACAGTGTACTTTTATATATATATCTATTCTATCACCTTGGAAATTAAATCTGTAACATACAGGAATGATGTTGGGCAATTCTGTTGCTGGTTGCACAACAGAGTTTTCATCAAGTCTCAGATTCTCATATTGTTTTCAGTTCATCTGGATCTGCACAACTGTGCAACCTATGATTTTAGTTTGTATTGCAGCAGTGTAGCTATACTAACATGAATAAAGCTACTTCTGATTTGCAGTAGAGTGAATGAGACTAAAATCAGACTTTTCACTTCAAATATGTTCTGCATTGGTGGATATTAATAATGAAGACAGCATGAGCTAACCAACAGCTAATCTTTCTTATCTGATCACTGCTGGAAATAGAGCAAGTTATCATTGCTTTGCCTCACTTTAATGGTGCTAGTGAGCTAATAAATCACAGAATCACAGAATAATCAGAGTTGGAAGGAACCCCTGAGGATCACCCAGTCCAACTCCTGCCCTGCACAGACATCCCTGACAGTCACACCCTGTGCTGAGAGCATTGGCCAAACACCTCTGGAGCTCTGTCAGCCTTGGGGCTGTGACACTGCCCTGGGAGCTGTTCAGTGCCCAAACACCTCTGGGGAAAGAAGAACCAGTTGCTAATCTCCAGCCTAACCCTGCCCTGACACAACTCCAGCCCATTCCCTGGGTCCTGTCCCTGGGCCCAGAGAGAAGAGGTCAGAGCTGTCCCTGCACTTCCTTCCCTGAGGGAGTTGTCCCAGCCATGAGCTCTGTGCTCAGTCTCCTCTTCTCCAGGCTGAAGAGCCCAAGTGACCTCAGTTGCTCCTCATATGACTTCCCCTCAAGAACCTCAATAAAGTGTTGCTGATGTCCTTGCTACATTTGGGTAATGCTACCTTAGCAAGTTTTTGCATTGTCTAAAACAGGATCCTGCTTAACAGGATCCTGTTTTCTACATGCAAGGAGAAAAATGCCTGAGGTTGCCTAAACAAGCATAATTGCTGAATGTTTCTTATATCACCAGAAGTTCAAAAAATTCCACAGCAGGTTTAAATAATATCTTTCATGTTAAACTTAGTTTTGACTCTTTAACCTGCAATTCATTGCTGAATTGATGCTAACACAAGAACAGACCTAAAGGAAATGTGGTGCTACAAATGCATTGTGTGATGGAGCATCATTAGGTTCATTTATAAGGTTTGCTGATTAATTAATTCTTTTTACAATAAAGATACAATATTCACAGAATCACATAATTGGTCAGGTTGGAAGGGACCATAGTGGGTCATCTTGTCCAACCTCCCTGCTCAAGCAGGGTCATCCTAGAGCACATGGCTCAGGATTGTGTCCAGAGCGTTCTTGAATATCTCCAGTGAAGAAAAAGAAAAATCCATTTTTATTTTGTGGCCCTCTACACCTTAGTCCCTGGTAGGTACTATCCTTATCACCTCAATGAATTTTATGGTTGTATAGATTTCCAAACTTGGCTTGTTCTTTCAGTTTTCCTCTCTTGCTCTTAGCTTGTCCCTACTTGCTCATTTATTGTCTCCCCCTCTTCAGTATTGAGCTGATGATAGCCCATCTGCTTCTCAGGAACTACTTAGTGCTGCTGCCAGGGAGCAGCACTTCCACCTTGAAATGCCATTATGGGAGGAAAGATACCAGAAGGGCTTCACAGGCAAAATCTGGAACATGACTGACCAGGATGACTCAAGTAAACAGTCAGGCTGGTGGTTTTCTATTGAACTGTCATGTGTCATATTCCGTAAGAGAGACAAAGGGACAGAGAAATGTTGCTAAATGAGAACTGTGAAAGGAAGGTTGGAAGGAAAGACGTGTTCCCACAGTCCATTTTCGCTGCCACCACAGCAGTCTGTTTCTCTCCAGTGGCTGTGCTTATGTGGTTTGCTTCCCAAGAATAAAACCACCAGGAAAATGTTCAGCAAAGGCAGAATAGAACCCCCTGGCTCAGCTGCCTCTTAACCCAACTTTGCAAAAACTTTTGAAATTCATTATTCTGCTTTGATAAAAGGCTTCTAATTTAATATGCCATTGGGCTAGCATGGAACTAGTCCTCTGAATCAAATAGATTTTAAAATGAGAGGGCTAGTCTGTAAGATAAGAAAAAAAAATGCTTGCTATGTGTCTGATTAATAAAAATGTAAGTCTGTGATAGAATTCCTGTTATGGAGGAGGAAATGTGTTTGACAAAGTGATAAACCTGCAAGCTGAAGTAAGGTTGGTATGTTCTCTATGAATGTCAGGTCCTGTGAGCTATCAGATGCAATAAAGCATAAAGTTCTGTTTGGTTTATATTCATATGGTATAATATCATAGAAGAAGTGGCATCGAAAGCCACAAGGCATATCTTCTAGGGCTGGTAATTTAATTTCAGGATTTTTGGATTAGTGATGGAAAGTTATGGATTAGAAGAGATATCAATGTATGTGAACCTTTTAGCTAAATAAAGGACCAGACATTATTCTCCTGAGATAAGAAGGTTGATAGATATAACCTTGAATTTAAGCTTCTTTTAAGTGCTGTGTAGCCAGTAGATTCTTTGTTTGCAAAAGTTTGTGAAACCATGTTAAGAGTGCTTTGAACTGACTAAAACAGTTAACAAAATAAGAATAACATACTTTTGAACATTTGCTGTACACTTGCATATGAAAGGAACAGACTTAAGCTGTTGCACTGGTCTTGATGTAAATAATATAATAAAAAGATAAATCAGGTCTAAAATTCATCAGATGAATTGATTTTGCTAACACATTTTCACAAATTAGAAAGCCAGAGGGGACTACCAGAAGCATCTAGTCTGACCTCTTGCATGCCATGCCATGTGACTTTTCTGAATTAATTCTCATTTCAGTTAGCATTTAGCTTTTAGAAAGGCATTTGATCTTGATTTTTAAATTTACAGCTAATATGGCTCCATTGGAAAACCGTTTCCTCAGTAGCAAAGTTTATGCATGGTGAATATTTTCACTAAGTCAAGTTTCATTCATAGGTCAGTTTTCTTAATCTGTTTTCACAAGGATATTTCTTTATACCCTCAAGGATCACATGAAGTTTTCTGGTTACAGATTCATGATGAACATGCTAGATCTCATTACATCTGTTCTTTGGACACCTTGCCACCTTCTTCAAGGTCATTGAGCAATAAGTGTATCAGAAACAAGAGCTGACAGTAGGAATGCACAGGCTCAGTGATGATTCTTTGTCTGCCATTTCACTGTGAGAACTGTTGGCTAGCCCATTTTTAATCTTTACAATGTGTGCCATATTGATTTTTCACTAGCCTGCTCCCTAACCACAATGTGCTGCATCAATCAAAGCAAATGTCTTACAGCGCTCTAGGAATGCCAAGTTTATGCAGCTTATTAATCTGCATAATCAATTATTTATGTCTTTATCAGTCACATTTGCAATCTTGTTGGAAAAAAACGAGTCTTAAGATGTATTTTTTCATAAATCCATTTTTTTCCCTAATATTTATACCTTTTTACTTCATCACATTTGCAATCTTGTTGGAAAAAAAACGAGTCTTAAGATGTATTTTATCATAAATCCATGTTTTTTCCTAATATTTATACCTTTTTACTTCTGTTCCTTACTATTCATAGAATCAGTATGGTTTGGGTTGGAAGGGACCTTAAAGATTGTCTAGTTCCAACCTCCCTGCCATAGACAAGGAACCTGTCATTAGATCAGGTTGCTCAAAGCCTCATCCAGCCTGGACTTGAACACTTACAGGGATGGAGCATCCACAACTTCTCTGGCCAACCTGTTCCTGTGCCTCACCACTCTCGCAGCAAAGAATTTCTTCCCAATATCTAACCTAAATCTCAGCTCAGTTTAAAACCATCCCCCCTTGTCCTATCACTACATACTCATATTTTTTTTTTAAAAAAATCTCTCCATCTTTCTTGTAGGCTCCCTTCAGGTACTGGAAGGTAACAATTTCATCACCCCTAAACTGTCTCTTTTCCAGACTGAGCAATCTTAATTCTCTTAGCCTTTCTTCATATGGGAGGTGCTCCATCCTTCTAATCATCTTGTGTGCATCCCCCCTTGTCCTATCACTACATACTCATATTTTTTTTTTAAAAAAATCTCTCCATCTTTCTTGTAGGCTCCCTTCAGGTACTGGAAGGTAACAATTTCATCACCCCTAAACTGTCTCTTTTCCAGACTGAGCAATCTTAATTCTCTTAGCCTTTCTTCATATGGGAGGTGCTCCATCCTTCTAATCATCTTGTGTGTCCCTTCTCTGGGCTTGTTCCAACAGGTCAATGTCCTTTCTGTGCTGGGGACCCCAGAGCTGGATGGGACACTGCAGTTAGGGTCAAAAAAGACATTACCTGTTTCTGACTTTAAGGCAACTAAAAGCAAAGACTGGAATTATAAATATTTTTGCATATGAAACAAGGTGGAGCATGAGTGTGGTTGTCTGTCACTGCTTACCAAATGGTCATTTTTCAAGTCTCTTCATCTCTAGCAAAGATCATGACAAGCTCCTTAAATAGGTCTCTTTCTGTGTACCAAGCAGATCAGCATTCCCACATTGTTAGGAGAGCTTAAATCCCTTCTTAAAATATATCTCAACTAACATAACAGATGTTTTCATTAGTTGCAGAGTATCTAATCTGTGTTTATGATGTTTTCAAGCTCTACCTTTCTAATTTATGTAAGACAGATGCTGATTCTTACCTGTATATCCAAACATATCTCTTTCATATATTCAGATTAAAGTTCACTCGGTTTCCCTGTGGAATAGGAAATAATTTTTTTTTGTTTTTGTTTTACAGGATACTAAAACAGAGAGATCAGGTCTGTAGACATAGGTGCAGGTATTCCAGGTGTTGGTATGCTGCATTGAACTTTGAAGGCAGCAGAGAAGGCTGCACACTGATAAAAAGCAATTGAGGATCCTGAAGTGCTGTCCAGAGCTAAGCACTATAAGCCCAGTCTTAATGAACATCTTGCCTCTCTATTATGTTTATGTGTTGGGAGTCCCACCATAATAGTTCCTCCATTCCTATGGAAGTGCAGACCCTGCTCTGAATTGTTTAACTGAACAAGGTGTGCCACATCACCATAGAAATGGTACTTATATCAGACTCTTAAATTATTCAGATAGGAAGAGAACAGATTACCTGGATAAGAGGGGATTTTATCAGTCATGGAGGGACAAATCCAGATCTACTCCTTTTCTTTCAGGAACTGTATGCTGGGCAAAGTATGAAAATAATTCAAGAAGCAACGACCAGGAGCCAGGAATCCTAAGATGCTGTTTAACTAGCACTTCTGGGTTCCCTTGAATTGCTTTCTGACAGCTCAGCTCATTTCAGAATAGCTAAGGGGCAGATGCTGTGTTGAGATCCCAAGCCAGGCATTTGAAAAAAAAACCTCAGTGCAGTGAGTCTGAATGCTAAACTCAAGCTACACTGAGCTCTCATCATCCTCAAATGCGATGAAACCCCACACTGCTCTGTTCAGCTCTCTTCGGGATTTTCCCACCAGGCTTAATTCCTGGTTTAGCCTCATACCAAGCCCAACTTTCAAAGGGCACAGAAAGAAGATAGCCTCATTAGCCACTGTTTTTTAACGGCTCCTTTAATTCTCTGCTTCCTCCCACAGCAGCTTCCACAGCCTTTAATTCACAAATCCCTCGAATATATATGCTCCTTAATGCAGAAAGGTCTAAAGGGAAAAGCTCTTGTGTGAGAGAGGGTGGGAAACTGAGAGAAACTGGAGTCAGAAGAGGGATGGACCAGCTGGGAGAAGGGTTGTGGGGAAAAATGAGGGGATGGGTTGGGAGATGGGGAAGGCGTGCAGAGATGCTCTGGGTATGTGTGTCTGTGCATAGCTTTTGGGAAGGCGTGCAGAGATGCTCTGGGTGTGCGTGTCTGTGCATAGCTTGGGGAAAAAAAAAAATAAATCGGTGTCGTCTGAAACGGACGTGACTTTTTCAGCGGGGGCAGGTGCACTCTGACACCTCAGGTATGTAACCTACCCTGAGCAGTTTTTTCACCCACCGGGCAGGGGGTGACACCCCCTGCCCGGTGGGTGAAAAAGCTGCTCAGGGAGGGTTGGGGAGAGACGTGGATCCCCAATCTGTTCCCGCATTGGTTCCCGTAAGTTTCCGCGTCATTTTTCTCCCCACACCCCACTTTTCTCACTGGCAACCACAAGCCTCGATGGACGGGCGGGAGAAAGCTCAGATGCTCTGAGAGGGTCTAGGTTTGGGTTTGTTGATTTTTTTTTTTTTCCCTAGCCCCAGGAATAACCCCCAGGGATGTGCGGGATTCAAGCCGAGGATGGTTCCCCTCCATGTAGGAATTGGACGAGTGGATCGGAACTAAATGAAACGCGGGAGGCTCTTTTAACCCATTCCTCTGACTACGATGATGAGGAGTTCCTGCGATACCTCTGGAAGGAATATTTACATCCCAAGGAATACGAATGGGCACTAATCGCTGGCTACATCGTCGTTTTCATCGTGGCTCTCGTCGGGAACGTCCTGGGTGAGTCGAGCATCCCAAAACTTCCCTTTCCCGACATACGTTTTTGCCAGGAGGGTGATTGGAAACCCAAGTGGGTTAGGCATTCCCCGCTGGAAACGCGGCTATCCCGAAAGTTAAGGCTGCGGGGAAGGGGCTGTAAAAGCCTAAAAAGGGGGTGAGGAGATGGCTTGCTGGCGAGCCTGGGGAGGGGGAGCAGAGCCGGCAGAGCACATCGGGGGGAGTCGGAGGGGAGAGATGCTGAACCCCCAGAGCCCTCCCTGCCCACCCGGGAGGATGCTGAGCCCGGCGCCGAGCGGGGGATGTGGAGCACAGGGTGTATTCTACAGGACAGAGACAGCACGGGCAGAGGGGGTCGGGAGGAGGGGTGGGGGATCCGGCGGATCGGGCTCAGCTCCCTCGGTGTC
>NW_008690618.1:47778-77291 GCF_000695815.1 Acanthisitta chloris | reverse complement strand
TGGCTGAGGTTAAACCACGACAGTTCCACAGTTCAGCACCTGTTGCAAACAGAGAGCTTAAAAGTGAGGTTAAAGGCAAAGGTGTGTGGACAGAGGTCTGCGACGATAAGGTCTACAATGATTCCTAGCAAGAAGAGAGTTTTTGCTCGTGTCAGGATCATGATTGCTAATACTTGATTTTGATCCTGGTAAGATACCAAATATGAAGTTAAAGATATTAGAGATTAACTAGGTTCTCTGGTTCAAGGTTGAGTTTTCACATTGCTTATATTAAAATCATCTACTATTTATCTTAATTTACATTGTTGCTTTATGACATTTATAATTGGTATTTTAATGTTGTGGTGCTGTGTCCATACCCACAGTCCATGACCCTATTATCTAAAGTGCAAGAGGAGTATTAAACAACATAAAACTTACCCATGAGATATTAAAAAACTTCATGCAAGGGAAAAAGGTACACACAGGAAAAAACTCCTACAGTATAAGACAGACATGGAGCTCCTGGAGAGGGTCCAGTGGAGGGCAACAAAGACAATTAAGGGACTGGAGCATCTGTCTTAAGAGGAAAGACTGAGGGAGTTGAGGCTGTTCAGACTTGTGAAGAGATGACTGAGATGTCTATCAGTATCTGAAGGGAGGTGTCAGAGGATCATAGAATCCTAGAATTCTAGAAGTTTTAGGCACTGGAATGGACCTTAAAGATCAGCTAGTCCCAACCCTCCCTGCCATGGGCAGAGACACCTCCCCACTAGAACAGGTTGCTCAAAGCCTCATCCACCCTGGCTTAGAACACTGCCAGGGTTGGGGCATCTACCTCCCCGGGCAATCTGTTCCAGTGTCTCACCACCCTCACAAGTATAAACCTTTTCCTAATATCTAGCCTAAATTTCACCATTTGTGCAGAAACACAGCATACAATTGCTGATGTTGGAACTGAATGTTGTTTATATATGCATTTTGGATCTACCTTTGTGTGTGTGGCTGCAGCAAAGATTTTGGCAAAAAAAGAGTAAAAATACGTGTATGTGCTCAGTAAATTTAGCTTTTACATCTATTCATAAAAAAGAATCTGTATTAGAAAATAATACTGAGCCAAAATGTTAATGTAGTCTCTTCCACATGCCAAAACCCTGTGTGGGTATGTACATAAAGAGAGAGACTCAGAGAGAGACACTAACATCTTGTAATGCAATATGTTTCTGTTATATACACTCCAGACTTCCTAACAGCTGCATATTTTAATATGCATAAACCCATACTTGAAAAATAATAAAATGTATTAGTTTTCCACATTAGGCATTTATGACCTAATTTAGGAGAGTATTACATCTTTATAACTTTTAAAAGATCCATTTTGATAAAACATCCCCATAAACAGACTGAGAAAATCGGGGTAACAAGCATCTGTTGGTGCATTGTTTTCTTAATGGGGTAATAAATTAATAACACATTTTTATAACTTTTCACAAGAATATAAAGTATTAAAATTGAAACTGATATTGAAAAATGTTCTCATGGTCCATTTTATTTTATTTTTCCACTATGTAAAGCTACAGTACTTACCAGATTAATATTAATATATCTTAATTATGTTGACACAATGGAAATTTGCCAAAGACATTCAAAGAATGGAAATAAGTTGTTACTTCCACTACTCTAATTAAGGTGGTGTACTTAGCCCATTTTATTCACAATATAAGAGTAATATGAATATTTATAAGAATGTATAGACACCACATACAGAAATAATGACCCCAATTTTCTGAGCATTTGAAAAAAGGGTGATTCCATTGGCTTTTAAGAGCTACGCTGATTTTTTTTCTAATCTACCTGTTCTAATAATGAATTGCCAAAATTTTATTTCTAAATACAAATGTCACAATTACATAATCAGTAGTTTATTTCCAAAAACTTGTTACATTGTGATGTTTATTTTTTTAGGAAAAAAGATCAGACTATGTTGTGTAACACAAACCTAAGAAAAAGGTCTTGAAAATTGTAACTCTGCAGCAAAACTGCTATATTTGGAAAAGCAGATTACCACAAATTTTGGAAAGTATTTCCTCTGAAATTATGCATCTGAACATCAGGAATTCAAATTGAATAAGCTGCTGACCTGTGTTCAAAGGGGATTTTCACATTTACAGTTTACTGAAGCACCAGCAAAGGATGATTCATAGCTCTTGAGGATGGAAAGGACCATCTAACCTAACTGTGCTGCATAACACAACCCACACAATTTTCTTGAATTGGCTTTCCAGATCCAATAGCTGTGGTTGAACTTGAGCATGGCTTTTACAGAAACATCTCCTCTTGATTTTAAAATTTCCAGTCATGGATAATCTGTCACAATCATTGGTTAAGTTATTTCAGCACTTAGTTACATTGTCAAAAATATATATGCTTTATTTCTAGCTTGAATTTGTCTAGCTTAAATATCAAGCTGCACACTAGAAGAAGGACTCCTCTCACCTAATCTAGAGCTCTGCAGTGTCAATATACACACACATCATTCTGTCAAGGTAAAGAAAAATCCATTTCAACATCATGGTCCATTTGACCCTCTTAAACATCTACCATAGGAAGAGATAAATTACAGACCAGAAATGCATATTCCTCTCAATTGATGATAAAGGAAGTCATAGAATGGTTTGAGTTGGAAAGGATCTTAAACATCATGTAGTTCCAACCCCCTGCCATGGGCAGGGACACCTTGCACTAGACCAGGGTTCTCCAAGCCCCATCCAACCTGGCCTTGAACACTTCCAGGGATGCGGTAGCCACAGCTTTTCTGTGTAGTTGTGCTCACAGATGCTTCTTATTGTGCTCAGATACAGATGTTTGCATCTACCCAGAGGAATCCCATCCTGAATATCCTTATAACTCTCACTAGGACTGAAGAACCCTCAGACAAGATTTTTTTCTTCTTTAGTAGCCCTTAAAGGTTGCCTACAGCGTTTTCTTCAGTCCAAAAAAACTCCCCTGCATGTATCTCCATGTTGGGATTTTCTAGTCTTTCACAATTTCTCCTAGATCTTTGAGCCCTCTCCAATTGTTGAAGCTTTTACTAAAACACATACACTCAAACTGGAATTGTATTTTAGTTGTGCTTGTCCTGGTTCAGGAGAAAACCCTTCTCTTTCCTATCCTCCTGCCTGCCTGCCCAATGACTGCCTCCACCCCTTCAGCGCTGTATTGGCCTCATTACATTTAACTGAATCCTCAAGACTACAAGACACTTTCAAAATCCCTACTTTGCAAGATACAGCCTCAGAGACTGCAAACATTGCCCATTTTCTTAATTCACAGATGAAATACTTAACATCTGGCTCTTCTGGAATGAAAATAATTTGCTTACACTTCATTTTTCAAATGGTAACTCAGTAACTCTCTGTCACTACCTTGTCCTCTTCACTACTTTACAATCTTCAACTAACTTTATTTCAAAAATACTTGACAAGGAAACTAGACTGTAAATAAACTACTTTTGGCGAAATGGAAAGTTGAAGAGTTTGCAATGTAAATTTTCCAAACCTGCAACCCTCACTATGAATGCAGAGCTCCAGTCACTCTGTCTATATCTATGCTATAAAACACAGCAGAATCAGGGCTGTTCTCAGAACAACCAGCAAAGCCTTATTCATAGAATCATGGAATCATTTAGGTTGGAAAAGCCTTCTAAGATCGTTATGTCCAACCATTAAGCCAGCACTGCCAAGTACTCCACTAAACCATATCCCCAAGTGCCACATCAATACATTTATTGAACAGTTCCAGAGTTGGTGATTCCATCACTTCCCTGGGCAGCCTTTTCTAATGCTTGACAACCATTTCCATGAAGAAATGTTTCCTAAAATCCAATCTAGACCTTCCCTGCTGCAATTTGAGGACATTTCCTTGTTACCTAGGAGAAGAGGCTGACCCCCACCTATCTACAACCTCCTCTCAGGTAGATGTAGAGAGGCATAAGATGCCCCTTTATTGCCTTCATCTTGGTGTTACAAAGTCAGCCTCAGTTACAATGGTGACAGTCAGAACTTCCCAGTATCTAGTGCTATTCTTGGGATTTATGTCAGTAAGTACTAAAGCCAAATGGTTGCTGCTGACTACAGGCAGCTGAATACAGCCACAACAGTTTTAAGTGAGATATTATTTTTTTGGAAAAAAAGACATTATCAGAAACTTTTAACCCACAATTTCTTAAAAATAAACTTTATGAAGCTGAGAATGAATTCTTTCCATGACAACATAAGAAATATAAGGGATTTCTTCAGCAATCTGTAAGGAAATTGGGCTTTGATGATTTGGGAAGTGTGTAATAAATTAGGGGAAGTAAATAGTACTCTGTATAGTAACCTTTGCTCACAAACATGGCAGTAAGTGTTTCTTACCCTATAGTACAACTGATCAAGATTCTTGGCTGAATAACTCAGGGTTAGTTAGCTTTTTATGTCCCTCTGAGAGCTCTCACATCAAGCTGCCATCTTGGGCTAAATGTGGATAAACGGGAATTCCTCATCTCCCACCTTCCTTACCCTTCAACCAGATTCTGATATCTCTGAGGAAATCACAGTAACATTTTTGAATCTAGCTTTGAAAAACCAACATTATTTTGTTTGTACCAAGTTATAAGGATCCTGCCAAGCTCTTTCTGCTGCCCATCACTCTGATTTTCCTCTCAACTGCATTAGAAACTAGTTTTCATTTTCCTACATGACACATCCTCCTCCTGTGCAGCAGTACATCTCCCATCAAATGTCAGTTTCCAACCCGGAGCAGTGCACTTGCCACTCTTTGCTGTGCTCACACCAAACATTCAGGCCAGTACATCTCCTGCATCATCTTTTTGGTAGGAAGAAGCAGACAGCATATTAGCATCATCACTCACTGTCACTTGCTTCCCTTCTGTGCTGTGACTCGTACAGGAAAAAAATGTATTACTGACTGGATAATTTATATACTGAGATTGCTTCCTCACCAGCTAAACAACACTGTCTTCCTTTCACTCTCCTGTTTATCTTATCAAATCCTGTCATTTGTTCTCTCTATATATTGCCAAATCTATTGAGCCATCATTAACTTCTGTTCTGCATTTGTGTATCATGAGTAATATTACTCATTACATGAGTAATGGTCTCTTCTCCCTGGCAACCAGCAGGAGGACAAGAGAGCACAGACTCAAGCTCTGCCAGGGGAGGTTTAGGTTGGATATTAGGAAGAGATTTTTTACGGAGGGAGTAATCAGGCATTGGAATGGGCTGCCCGGGGAGGTGGTGGATTCACCATCCCTGGAGGTTTTCAAGATGAGACTGGATGTGGCACTTAGTGCCATGGTCTAGTAACCATGGTGGGGTTGGACTCGATGATCTTTGAGGTCTTTTCAAACCCGACTGATTCTATAATTCTATATAATTGCATAGGAGTACTGGACCTTGACTCAGGTTCTTACATTGAAAAGCATTAGTAATAAGATTTTTCCCCTTTTTTTGAAGTTAAATGACAATTTACTTCTGTTATGGAAGTTTAGACTCCAGAAAAAATCATCAGAAAAATGCCATCAGGCACCTTTAGAAAAACACCATAAACCCAATATTCTTTTACATATTCCAGACTAAGCATTCAAAATATCTAGTTACTTTTGATAATTTGGAACTAGTTATAAATTTATGTCTCAAAATTAGTATTCCCGGATCACATGAATGACTTTCAACATGTTCTGAAGAGCCATGATTCATAGTTTTTTATCAATTTGTTGAGCCATCTAGTTTCTCTCTTTTGTATCTATTTCAATATTTTTATCACTTAAATACTACTGTAGTAAATTATGGACAAACATGGGCCTCATCTACCCCATAAGGTATTATATCTCAAACTTCCTAAAGAGGCAACAAGCACATTCCTTTCTTCTCTACCATTTGCTACTTTTTAAAAAAACCTCCACTCACAATGGTGAGATTGTTTTAACTTTCGTGTTAACACATGTAGAGACAGCTGAATGCTTTTTCTCAGAAGCACCTAAACTACACTCTGAATCTAGCCTATATCTTCTGAGGGTAATTTATGTATCATATCTAAACACCAATTAGAACTACAGTCTTCTTGATAATAAATATTAATAACTTGTCCTTCTTGCAAGAAAAAAAATACCCAAACCCTTCACCATCAACAAAATTAACCTCATGAAATGAATATGTCTCACTTCCAGCCATTTGTATTGCAATAATTCTGCATGGAGACTGCTTGCTTCCAGCAGTTTTATCACCTTCCGCAGTAAAACTAACACATGTAGATCACTAGAGTGTCTTAATTTTTTTCTTGTTGTCTCAATTCTTTGCCATCAAAAATGACAATCCTGTCAGCGCATCACCACATTTTAAGACTGACATGTGCCAGCACACAGCCTGGAATCATGCATTAGCACAATTTCTCCAGGCTGGATATTAGCCTCTTCCCCACCTACCTGACTTACCAGTGTTAGCAACAAATGCTAACATTTATTGTGTGATCTTGGGTTTTTTAAAATTATTTTTTTCTTATTATTTCTTACTATTATTAACTATTATTTACTGTTATTATTTTCATAGCATAATTGTGATTTAAATTATGTGAAATTAGAGGCATATAATTCTTCAGCAGAGCTCTTAGCAGTGGAATTAATTTCAAATTAGTAAACCAGAAATGGATGTTTTTCAACCATTCAAGTATATTTCAGGTTCTACATTCATTCAGCAATTGAAGCCTGAAAGAAACCACCTATTTGACACATGTCCTCAGGGCTCTGCAGGATAGCTTCACATCTTTATGGAAGACCAGTACATTACATTTTTAACCATGTGCATATTAACTAACATAATACTCACAGAGACAGAAGAGTGTCTCACCAAGGAAAAATCCTTTCTCATATCCTCTCCCTTGTAACTAACTGTCATGGATGAAAGGGTATAACTTCTACCAACAAGTGACTAAAGAACTTAGTTGCTGTGAAGGGAACTGAATTTTCCAGGGTGAAAAAACTAGGAGTAAGAAGCTTGGTTTGAAAGCAAGAAAACCATTTGATTGTGAAATTTTGTCACTGTAGAACAGTAGATACAAGAGATGTACCAGAAATTCCTGGCTGAAGCTTAATCATAAACTGGACACCACGGTCACAAATCTAAATAAAACAGCATACAGAGCTAAAAACATGACTGCCACTTGATTAACTGTTTTCACTTCCTAAAGTCTAACATTCCTTTCAAGAATATTGCTTCATTTTGGTTTTTTCTCTAGCTCTGCTAACACCACGGTATTCATAGAATCCTAGAATTTTAGGGGTTGGAATGGACATTAAAGATAATCAAGTCCCATCTCCCTGCCATGGGCAGGGACACCACCTCACTAACCAGGTTGCTCAAGGCCTCATCCAGCCTGGGTTTGAACACTGCCAGAGTTGGGGCAGCCACGACCTCCCTAGGCAACCTGTGCCAGTGTCTCACTACCCTCACAGTAAAAAACTTTTTTATAATATCTAACCTAAATATTTCTAATACCTAACCTATATTGACCCAGTGCTGCGTCCTGTTTAAGTTTAAATCTTTTATATATCTTTCAAAACTTTCCAGTGAGGCAAATATTACAAGGCCTTTTTTAGCAAGTACTTAAGGACTCTTAGCCATCTTCTCTTCTGGCATCTACCTTTGCAGTGCATGCAGATGCATAATTTGCCCTTTCTCAGCTGAGCAGTATCCCTGCTTATTTTCAAAAATAGAACACAAAAAAAATAATTGAACCTCAAATTTCATAAAATCACAGAACACTCTTGGTTGGAAGAAACCTTAAAGCCCATCTTGTTTCAAACCCCCTGCTATGGGCAGGGACACCTTCCACTAGAACAGGTTGCTCCAAGCCCCATACAACCTGGTTTTCAGTCCATGTCTTGTTAAATTATTCTCTCTTACAACTTAATATATTTTTTAAACATTCTACCTTTCATTCCAGCAGTAGAAATGCCAGGATTTGTCTTCTGTAAACCTACTACAGGTGACTTTAGAGTCTCGATCACTGACAAAAGGACTGCTGTAAATTAAATTTTCAGAGAAGAAACACTTTATATATAAACAAAAAATATTAAAGCTTTTTACATGGCAAAGACTATTTTCTTTGTTTTGTTTAATAATGCACATTTAGGTATAGATATATTTATAAACTATAAAATGTATTTCTCTGCATCTGTTTACACCTCTGAAAATCCTTACAAAGATCCTTTCTATTCTGCAAGTATTCTTCTATCCTTTTATCCTATGTGCAATAAACTTTAAAAAAGAATGCTGACATAAGAGATGAATCAAAAGGTATATTGCTAATAACACCAGAGCCCTTGATTTAGCACAGGCTTTTGTCATCTGCAGGTATAGTTCAAAAATTAAACAGATGATTGCTTTGCTGAATTGAGGTTTCTACGACCTTGAAGTCAGAAAGCTGGAATAATGCAAACCCTCAAGGAAGGGAAAAAAACGAAAGAGAGAAAACCAAAACTAGAACTCATAAAAATGTGCTCAGCTGCCTCAAGCCTGGTGTTTTCACTTGATGATGCTAGAGAAATATTCCCAGGCAGTACCAAGTGTGCAGACAGGCTCCCTGAAATGGGTCAAGTTTGAAGAAATGTAAAACTTTGGTGTTAAAGAGGTTTTAGAGCAACCAAATCACAGTGTTGCCTTCAGATGCCTGCAGGCATATCAGTGGGGAAAGGGGAGAACAAGCACATTTGCCACAGGAGATGGAGGGAACAGAGGACACAAACCAGAGGCAATCAAGCATCATTTGTACTGTTGCATGCTCAATAACTTTTTTTGCTGTTAGTGACATCAAAGATTTAAATGAGAAACGACACCTCACCGAGTGGGATTTGATAAATGGACAGAAACAAAGCACAAAGTTCCTGTTTAAACTTCAAGAATCTTTTGTCTTCTCTGGTGTGCAATGCCAAGCTGAAGATGTGCTAAAGTTTGAGCTTTATCATAGGACTTTATGAACAAAGGAGCAGGCAACTAGAACGGAAAATAACTGATAATAAGAGTTACAAAAAATATTTCCACCTGGTGTTCCCAATTATGATTTGTTCCTTTCCAGATTTACCCTGTTATTCTAGAGATTTTACATTCTTTATTTGCAAAGTGACAAGTCAGCAATGCCAGAGATGTCCACAGGTAAAAGCTTCTATCACAGAATCATAGAATCTCAGAATGATTTGGGATGGAAGGGACTTTAAAGACTATCTAGTGCCAACTCCTGCCACAGGCAGGATGCCACCCACTAGACCAGGTTGCTCAAAGCCCTCAAACCTACTCCTCTATCTAAGCTCAATACAATAGGACACTTCTGTCAAACATTCGCCATAGAAATAACATCTAAAATTAAGATCCTGTTCATGAGAAATTAAGTTCCATGCAATTTTCTTCCACTATAGATTAATTCCAAGTAAAACAGCTATATTACATGATCCTAAAGTTCTCATAATGTTTCATCTAGACAGCTCACATCCTGTGCTACAGAGCTGTACAGCTCTGCTGCCGACTCACACAGCTGCTGCATCTCACATCTGAGCTGGCTCAGACCAGCACAGAGGTGAAGTGACAACTAGGAGCAGTTTCAATTCATAAAGCACTTTTAAATCTTTCATGGATAAAAACATGAATGAACGCTCATGTTCAGGGGAAATGTGAAAGAATGGTACAGAATACAACTACAGCCCATCTTGCATGATATAACAGTATAAGTACATGATGTTGTCTACAATCTAATAGACTCACAAAAACATGAAGCCTGCAGGGAGCTGCACTATTATGCTGTGTAATGACAAGTAAGAAAAGCCCACATTGTTCTTAAGAGTCTTCAGTTTTGTTCTTTAGGTTCTCCAATTACCAAGTTTCTATTTATTAGTCTCTGTTCCTGAATGTACCTGCTGCATGGATGCAATTATCACAAAAATTAATGCAAATTATTGAAGAAGGACATATTTATGTTTGTGCCAAATCTTGAAACACTTAATTAAGTTACCTTTTTGCCCTAGTATCTGCTCTAGAGTTATATTCACTTACCTTACCCTTGAAATAGATATTTAAGTATCATATGTTAGATTGCCTTGAGCAAAGTACCAGAAGTCAGATTCTCATTTATACTAAGGGTTTTTAAGCCTCTCAGGAGGCATATAAGAACATACACTTCATTTAGAAAGTAACATATTCTTACCCTTGGATCCTTTTACAACAGTACAACTGTGCTTAAAATGTCTCCAGTATGTACTAGAATCTGGCCATACAGTTAGAAAAATAAATAATTATATAAGCTTTATGAGATCAGGAGTTGTTTTGCTTTATACGAGAGATATAGCTGATTGCAAACTTTATAGCTCATTTATTATTTTCTCACTAACAGAGCTAGTAAACTTACTTGATAAATCAGGTTTTTCTTCTAACTATTAGCTATGACAAGTAATAAAATTTTAAACTGTGAGCTCCAATGTTGAGCAAGATGCATGTTTTGTTCACTAATTTCAGTGTAACATGCTGGAACAGGCAGTGACACAATGGACTACAACTCTCTGTGTGGTTGTACAAACTACATTAGCAGAGTCATTTCATGCCAGTATCTCCTACCTCAACAGAACCACATCTATGGTGCCTGAAAGCCTCACATGCTGCTTGCAACAATTCATGCACTGTGTTGTGTAGAAAGACACTGATGTATGTGCAATCCAAGAATTTTAAATATCCCCACAGGATATCAAATACTATCCAGACGGTTTGTAAATACTTTCCCAGTGCTCTGCGGAAAGTGAGCCAGTTCATTTCCAATCTCCTTAAATGACATTTTTGTCTTATCTAAAAATCTATGTTCCTGTTTAATAAAATCATCTGGGCAATTTACTGCTTCATCAGTACTGCAAGCTTATGCCTTCATTAATAAATTCTGTTTGAGCGTTAAGATTACCCCCAGTAGGGACAGCTGGGAAACTGCAATATAAAGTCAAGCAGCACATTTAATGACCAATGAACTTCTGGAAACTTAGTCCAAAATGATACATCATTGTGTCAGACACTCTTAAGCAATATGCAGCTTGGTCTCCCTCTTTAGAAACATGAAACCCCCTGAAACTGCTACCACAAATTGGGAACCTTTTAAATTACTGCCAAGCCACCTGCTTTTCTCCAGGAAACTTCATAAAACTCTCCAAATTAGTAATGTCATTAAGTAAAGCTTACAGAACTGTTGTTATTCTGAAGGAGTGTTAGCTGTTTAGCTAAAGGAAACCAAGAGGGATTTTGATCATGGAAAGAACTGTCATGTATATTGTATAATTTTTCCAAATGAAATGCTTTAAAATATTCTTAAATATGCTCTTCTTTCATGTTACAACATTTTTGGGAGAAAACCATATAACCATATTCTTGGGACTAAACTCAGCTAAGGAAGAAGTTCAGTTCAGGAGAGGGGATGTGAATGATTCTCAAACACTTCAAGTGTCTTCAGATGCTATTGAGAGCTATATAAATCAAATGTCTGATTTTACATTTTTGAATAGCACTGGAAGAAATAGTGCTCAGATCGAAGAGAGAGCCTGATTTTTCCTGTTCATTCTCTTTTGTGAATGGTTCTACACAGCATGCACAAGGATGGATTAGAGGAATGCCTTCTGTTGAGGAGTCAGCCAAAACTGTGCCATCTCATCTTGGAGTAATTTATCCAATAAGATGATTTAGAGGACAGTTCAGTGGCACCATTTTTGGAAGGCAAAAGCAGAAGGGAAGGAATATAAATCAAAGGTGACTGGCAGGTAAAGGATATATGCAGCAATCAGCCAAACCATGTGCACACTGGCACAAATTCAACAAGATCATTTATAAAAATTTTAAGTCAGGAGTACACAAAAGGGGGTCTGGTGCTAACTAAATCCACAGATAGATTACACACCACTGAAATAAACACTTCCAGATGCTGGCATACAAAAACCTTTTACAGAAAGAAATGTTTTCTTTCATAAATCTGAAAGGAGGAACCTTGGGATGGGGGCTGGGAGAGAAGGGAACAAGATTTCCAACCAGCGATTTGACTTCCTACTGCTTTTATAGAATAATAACTCATCTTTTTCAAACACGTAATGTTGACACTGTAGAATAGCAAATAACTACAGACAACAGCTTGAAGTATAGACAAAGATATCATAAATATGTAACTGTTTAATGAAATAAAAAGCCTTTTTTGCTTTCAAAATAGGAAAGAATAAAAACGTCAGTTTGACTTTTTTGATATCAGAAACTGAATATATAACTGAAGGAAAAGTCTTCAAATGCCTTTTGACATAAATACACACATTTCACTTTAGAGAGCTGATTAGGAATGAAATTCTGACTTCTTCAAAATAAGTATCAATTGATTTTGAATATCAATATAGGCAGCACATATTATACAGGACCCTAAATATCAGAGATCATTTATTTGGTTTCTGTGTACCTAATTCCTTTCGGAAACAGCATTCAAAAATTTTTAGCATTCAAGCACTTTAGGAAAATTTTGATTTAATGTATCAACATTGCGTCAATTGAAGCAATTATTGGAGATTGCATTCCAGAACTTCTTCTCACTACTATTTTGGTCTGAAACATGCAAAAATAGAAATATTTTTCAGTTAAGAAGCTAAGTTGCAGACCAAATCTCCTCAGCAACAACTCCAGATCATGGAGTCTCCTTCTCTGGAGATACTCAAAAGCCATCTGGACCCTGTCCTGAGTAATGTGCTTTAGGACGACCCTGCTTGAGCACACAGGCTAAATCAGATGACTTCCAATGGTCCCTTCCAACCTTAGCTATTCTGTGATTCTGCGAAATGTGAAGCTGAATTTTTCTCGACACCTAAACCAAACTTGCTTTCCAAAATGTTCTGTTCTGCTTACCTCTACAAGTATCATACTGCCACACTATCCTTTGTATTTTCAAAGTATCCCTCTCATCTTTCTACCCCCTGAATCTGCTGGTTAGTTTCTCACAAGCTCAGCTTTGCCAGGTCTTCATCTACTATTCCACAAATTTTGTTTTCTAGGGGAAATCAGTAGGGTCAATAGCATCTTTATTACAGTGAAATTACTAAACGTCTGTGATGAACTTCAGTGTGTTTTGCAACAGAAATTAACTTAAGCATTTGCATAAAATCTGAGCTCAAATGGGATCAATAACAAGCACTTTAAAAGGCCTTGACTAATTTGACTGTGAAACCATGATTTACATGCACATGTAACATACTTAAGTCCACATGGAATACATGCATATATTATTTAAGAACCTCTAAGAGTATAGGCAGAGCTGTATAAGGCCCAAATAATATAAGTCTCTGCCCAATGGCATTCTCTGGTGTTACATGTTCATGAAGGGAATGTCACAAACAGTATCACAAACAGGGGTTTGTAAATACTCATTGTTTTATGCTGTGCGGGCAATTTTATGAGACTGAAATATTTAACAAGAGAAGGTTTAGACTAGCAAGTCTTTTCATACTGAAATGCCTTGGAGGCTGAAGGAGCATTTTCCCCAAAACATAAATATCCAAAGAAATGTTGGTTATACCTCTGTTCATTCAATACGCTCCATTTACACATGCACATGCTGCGGAATAATGGCCACAGTCTGCTGCAAAGCCTGCGCAGGACTACAATTTACATTTGTGAACTCAGTTTCTCTTAACTAAATATCTAAAGCATTCAGTTTCAGAACTGGCATAAACTAGAGAAGACAAAGAATTTGCTTTGGAAATATATTCTTTTTGCCCGTGGTCTTCCACTCTGGTAGCTGACTATTTTGGTTTTTATTTCAGAGTAGAGAATGTAGCTGTACTATTTACTAGAGCTGTTCTCATGGTCACAAGTACTACTTACAAACTGTTCATGTACCACTTACAACTTGTTCATATCAAGATTTCAGGTAAGCACCATATATTGTTCACAGAATAAATACTCTTACAGATTTATTTGTTTGTTATCCCAACTGTTGGAAATACAATCAATTCAAATAACTTATAGAGACAATATGTTCATATTCCTGTTAAGAAATATCCATCTTTTCGTGAACACCTTGGCATACCAAATACTATTATTTTGAATATTATTTGGATGAATTTGAGGCTTATTTCTACAGGGCCAGTCAAGACTGCACATCATTTCCACTATGCACTTCTTTGACTTAAATGCACAGACAAATAGATGCAGGTAGAACACGTAGAATTGCATTATCCCACATCATGGAGAGTTCCATATTTACCATTCCTGTCTTGCAAAATTATATGGTGCTGGTTTTTAATATTTCACTGCATCATGAAAATCTGGACCATGCTTTAAAGTAGGAAACACTGAGTGCCACACTTCACTGTTAACAGAAAATATATGGAAAAAATATATGTCTAAACTACCTTAGACATGATACAATGCAGAAGAATCTAGAGTTCACTTGCTGCTTTCCATTGTGGCTTGCACTTGGAGACAAACCCCAAATGCTCTAATTATGTTAGTCATTTTGACATAGCTATTAAGGTCAAAATAAATGCAAACAGATCATTTTCACTAGTTTAATGTTAGTTCTCATTTACCATACAATTATAAAACTTTCAAAGTGTTCTTTTTGTCCAAACCAACATCCATTAAATGCTGCTAAAGAATAAATTGCACAGCTTAACTCTTCTCCCAAAACTGCCTCATTAGGAACACTTATCACCAAATCAGATGGATGAGAGGGATAATCATGGTGAAACAGCAGAAAAGGGAAATATGTCAGAAAATATCACTGTCCTTCAGAAAAATATATTTCCTATCTTTGAAAAATAGTCCCAAGAGAGTATATTTTGTTTTATTAAAATATCTCCTATGTTTGATTTTTGAACAGAAACAAAATCTAAATTCTATGTATGAGATTGCATTATTCAGTAGCAAAATACAAAACGTACTGACATTCAGATTTTCCATTTTAGAAGTAACAGTAGTATTTTGAACTGTTCTACAAAATAGAAGTTATTGACATGAGTACCTTCAGAAATCTAGTAATTTTAGAAATAAAGTATGTTTGCATCTGGTAACTCAAACTTGAGATTCATCTCCATTCCTTCAAGTTTCAAACAGCCACAAGATTCAGTGAAACCTAAAATAAAACCTGAATCACATCAGCACCCCTGGGCAATAGAAGGGTTCTGGCATGTTTGCCTCAGGCTGTGCAGAATGCAAAACCATTTTGGATACTTCAATACTGGTCAGCCTAGGTCAGCTCTTTCTCAAAGCTGAATGAATGAAGCTGGCAGGAGTCTCAGCAGAATGAGGATGACACAGGAACAGGTTGCTCAGGGAAGCTGTGACTGCTCCATCCCTGGAAGTGTTCAAGGCCAGGTTGGATGGGATTTGGAGCAACCTGGTCTAGTGGAAGGTGTTCCTGCCCATGGCAGGGGGTTGGAACTTGATGATCTTTAAGGTCCCTTCCAATCCAGACCATTCTATGATTTTATAATCAATATCCTGGATTTCAGGGTGGAGAACCAAGAAACTGTGGAATCCTCACAGTGGGCATAAGCTCCCATTTATATATGCAGAAGCCTGGAGTCAGAGAACATCCATTATCCCATAATGCGCTCTGGTCTGCTCACTACCAGAATTAGCCAGCATGACCCACCAGCCTGCATGTAAGCCCATGAGCCACATGTTTGATGAGGAAGTTTGTATAGCAAGGGTCTCTCATAGTCAGCAACTATCCTGGGATGCATATTCAAAGAAACTTCAGTGAAATGAACAATTTATGCTAGTTCTCAGATAGCGACATAAGTCATTTGGAGATAAAGAGATTAACTTTGATTCATGTGAGAAACCTATTCACACAAGGAAGCAAGGTTTACCAGGACACATCTTAGACACAGACCCAGTGAAACACTGGATGCAGAGTACAAATGACTCTTGCTGTATTCAGCAATGGCACTTTCCTGAAGCATTGAAAAACTATTACAATTCCCAGTCAAGTGGATTCCTAGCCATGATCGCTTATTATTTTGCATGGGCCAAACTGACACAAAAGCCCTTTATTACTCTTGCGAAGGAGTATGAAAAAAAAACCTGAGAAAATATGGGAAAAAATGGAAAATATAGAATCAAAATATCATAGAATCATAGCAAATCATATATGCAAATCCATTACAGAAAAATAACCCCTCCTTCTTCAAGGACTCACTTCCATGCACACCCACACAGTGCATTACTCAGTTGACACAATTCTCTATCCAGACATACCAGCACATAGACCTTTTTCATTCCTCAAGTCTGTTTTTTTTTAAAAAAAGTGACTTCCCGTAAGTACTGTTGGGATGCAATTGGTGGCTTTTTCCATATCATTCATCCTTGTGTAGGATAACACTTGACTGTTATATTTTATTCTTCTAGTTTGAAGACCCACTCCCTACTGGGATGGGTTTGTTTCAGATACTAAATTTCTGAATACAGAGGACCTTTGATAACTGCAAGTCTGTTGGTTATTATGTTGATCCATAAAAATATCCCTTCTAGTGGCTTCAAAGAGGTCAGGGGAGAGTATAGATCCTTCTGTTAGAGTTTTCCCCTCAGACACAGAGAATAGCTCAGATTTCTAACATTGTACCAAGAGTTTGCACTACCTACATAGACTGTGTCATATAGTTCCTGTCGGTGAGACCTGAGGAAATGGCTATGCAATCTGCCGTAGGAGTGTTAGTCTATCTCCTAATGTTTGATTAGGCACATGCCATCAGACCTCTCCATCACTGAAGTGCATTTGTTGTGGAAGTCTTTTTTAATGTGAATTGCAGAGAGCTATTCAGTTATTGTTATTTCATGGACAACTGTGACAGCAAAGTTCATCGCTGAAACTGCCAGCGAGGGCACTGAGAGAAGTGGGCAGATTGGCAGACTTCTATGCATACTCTACAATGCCTTGAAAATGCTTTTCCTGAGCTTTCTCATTAAAAGTGGAATCATATTACAGCTCCACAACATCTGCATGCACCGAGAAGCTGACCCAAGATTCCCTCTCATTCTTGGCTTGTTTAGAGGGAACAAGATCTGCTCATCTCATCAACCACATTCATGGTAGGTAATGTTAACAAATTAAATTGTTCAGTTAGTTAAGCTATTTGGGAAGTTCACAAGACTGGAGGACAAAAAAACCCCAAACCAAACCAGAGTATTTTATTATATTTTGTGATTGCTGAGAAATTTCAAACTTTGGTTAATAATTGACCAAACCACTTTTAGTGAGGGTCAGGGAAGGAAGACTCACCTTTCCGCATTTGGTTATGAGAGCTCTTTACTTCTTTATAATAAAGTTAAATACATTCTCAGCTTTCAGAAGTTAGTGCCATATTCTTAGCTACATCTCCTAGCAAACTTTTGCTAAAGATATTTTTCTATTTTGGACTAGAAATTCTATCCTACACTGTACATGACATTAACCTAGCTTTTGTAAGTGGCAAAAGACAAAGGTGAAATTACGTAAAGACAAATAATTGCAAATATGCATCGACTATCATTAATAAACCAACATTTACTCCCATCTATAAAAGCACTGATCAATTTTGACACTAGGAAAACTATAACTTCACATACTCATTTATTCTGAATTTGTCTTGTTCCTCACTTCTGAGGTCAAGTCCCACTATTTCCTTGATATTTATGCTCTTCATATACTTCTGCATCATTTTTATGTAGATGAATTTCCTCCAAATTCAGAATATTTCTCCATTCCTAAAATCTCTAAAAAAATGGACATTTTCTTACTGACTTTTAGGAGTTCAGATGTAGTTTGGTGGGTTTTGTTTTCTGGCATTTATTCTTTCCTAAATGTAGATATTCTGAGGTAAGCAGGATATATGCATGCCACATAGAAGAGCAGATGAGAAGAAAATGACCCCAATTTATGACATGGGAGATGGACTGCTTTCACATTTTCATCAGCTGAGAAAATTAAATAAAGATTTCGTTTGGCTGTTCTGAACAATGGCTTTGCAATTTGCATAGGAAAAATGATGGCAAAACCTCAGAACCCATCAGTATTTTACCACAAGCTCAGTTCTATTACATTTCAGTGGAGGTTCAAAGTTGTCTAAAGAAACCATTCTCTTCTTTCTCCAACCATGAATATGTCACTTGAGAGTTCAACTTCCAATAGGAGCAGTATCTGACACACAGCTAATTTTAGAATATAAAGTGCTCTTCACCATATTGGAATACATATAATTTAAAATAACTGTAAACCTAAACTTTGGAAAAACAGAAAATTCAAGCACTAACAAAAAAGCATAATTTGTAATTGAAAGAAAATAATATTTAAAAGGAAAAAACCCACTTTTTTTGTCTTTCCAAAAGGAGACAGAAATTACTAAGTTTTATTTCCCAAGAGAATTATGCCACTTTTATAAAGAAAATTACAGTCACCACAAATTGCTCTCAACAATTCCAAAGCTTCTTCATTTGACCACTTGAAAATCAAAGTTCTTTAAGATTATAAATATAACTTTTTATAACTCTGTTATTACGTACTGTGAATGGGGAAAGGGGGCCAATCTTGTGGCCGTAGCGTCGAATGGCCTCTCTGATGTGGCTGGGCTGGATGGCATCGCTTTGAGCCTCTATACCACAGGCTGCAGTGCTCTGCAACAGAAAAACACATAAATTGTTACTAAATCAAAAACACACAACAGACCTACAGTGCATAAAGTATGAAAATAAACCTTTATAAAATGGACCAATTTTTTTTTTCCTGAGGATACACATCATTGCTGCCACACACTGCATTAGAGAAAAAGAGCTATTAACAAATTAAAGAGGACTTTTACATGAACTTTGCTTAAGAGACCCAAAGAACACCATATTTGTCCTCTTAAATCTTTCACCTAGTGCTGCTGTATGTTGCAATTGAAAAGAGCAGAAAATGTTCAAACTAAAATGAAAGGGTCATATAAGTCACACTGCAATAACCACAGGAACTATTTTAAAAACATTTCAGGCTCTTATTATGATGTCAAGGGGTGGGGAAAATATTGAACAAGTACCCAAAGTGGAAAGCAATTTGACACCAAAATCACCATTGAGTAATATCAGATTGAAATTTGAAGCTGAAACATGTGACATAATGGTCTTAGATGGATGCAAAAAAAAAATTAATTACCTCAAATTGGAATGTTTTCAAATTTCAAATGACTTTTTGGGTTATAGACTCTAAATAGGTAAAAATAAAAATTCCCTACTACTGGGGCACTGATTGTGCAAAACTTTCCAGAGGATTTTACAAGAAAAAGTTCCTTTTTTCTCCTTGCTAGTCAAACTGAAATGTTGGTTTAGGCTCCACCTAGACATGGTTGCTTGCCAGAATTCAGATGACTTATCAAATGATGGCTGCTTGGCAATAAATCCATGAAAATTATATTAGTGAATGCACTGGGGATGACAAAAACTTAAATTATACACTGAAGTTTAATGTACTCACATACACAATCCCTTCATGCATTTACATAATATACTAATGCTCTCAAACTTAGTATAATTTTTGCAAAATGTTTTATTTTCAAGAGCTCTGAGTCCACTGGAGCCTGTGTGTACACATGGAATTATTCATAATATAATGGCAGATTCTTCCCTTGCTGATTGACGTTCATAAAGGGAATATGAAACTCAAATATTTTTTTGCTGGACTGGCCCTTCATGGCCTAAAAATAACATTTTTCACTAAGCTAACTTGTTTGTCTCAATGCCTCAGTTATAACCAGTAGATACCTAACCAAATTGGATAAGTCATGAGAACATTTCATTAAAACTGTGCACTATTTAGAACCTAATAAGTTTAAAAGGTATTAAGTTAAACACTAAGAATTTAAAATAAACTCACAACACCAGCGACATATAATGTATCAAAAACTACATATCCAGCTAAATTCTTGTTCCTAGGAATTATAATGAAAATCAGCCACAGGAAAAAAACATCATCAAATGTAACATAAAAAATGAAGAAGAAAGATCAAAAGTCTTAAGAGAGGTTTTTAGGATTCACTAAAGACTTTCTAATCAGAATATAATAATGACAGAAGAAAGTCGAACATATTAGGAGTATCAACAGCAGAGATGACACCTGAATGAGAAAATACAAATTCTTCTATTCGCCACTATAAAAATCCCTGGGTTTACTGTGAAAAATGTGCTTTTTTTTAAATAATAAACACACGAGAAAATCACAAGTCACTCCACTGCTTTGCAGCAACTGCCATCGCATTTTTCAGAACAGTTGCAAGTGACTAACACAGAACTTCCTACCCAGTTTACTTAATCAAATCTATTTTCCTCATGGTTTTAAGGTACATATATCCCTCTCAGACAGAACATCAACACTCTACAACAGCAGACAACAACTGTGGCATTTTGCAGTCTGAATATGAGACATCCACATTTTATGTGAAGTAAACAAATATTTAGTTTGAATGCAACCAACTGATATACAAATAAAGCAAGTTAGGCAAAGCTGTTAAAGGCAAAGGCAGCAGTCACCCAAGGCTGCTGGGAGCAGGAAAAGCACAAGCACCTTTGCCTGCTTGGCTTATGCTTTGACCCTTAAAACCTAGGCTTGCTGCCATTGTCAGAGAAGAGGATGATGACTTAGGGTGGTGACTACTGCTGTGGCTATATTGGAACAGGTTACGTTAGAAGCAGCAATTGTTAACTCAGTAAAATTCAGTTTTCAGGCATTATTGGAAAGATTTAGTCTAGTTCTGATAGAAAAAACACTAAACCACAATAACGATATCAATAATATGTGATACAATTTAAGATCAGGATGTGTCCCTGCCCATGGCAGGGGGGGTTGGGACTAGATGATCTGTAAGGTCCATTCCAACCCTTAAATTCTATGATTCTATGACCAATATTTAAAATAAGACACATCATTTGCTGTGAGAGTGGTGAGGCACTTGCACAGGTTGACCAGAGAAGCTGTGACTGCCCCAACCCTGGAAGCATTGAAGACCTGGTTGGACAGGGCTTGGAGCAACCTGGGCTAGTGGAACATGTCCCTGCCCATGGCAGGGGGTGGAACTAGATGGTCCTTAAGGTTCCTTCTAACCCAAACTGTTCTGTGATTCTGTGATGATTTCCTGATGTTTTGTTTTCTTTTCCTTTCCTTTTTTTCCCCTCCCAGATTTGTGTACCAAATACCTTTTTTCTTTTCCTTTGTTTGGATTTGGTAGAGTCCTGACCGATTCCACCGTTCCCCAAGGCTCCTGATGGGGTTTTTCCAAGGTGTTGCTGTCCTGCTGATGCTGGAGGGGTGGGTGTAGGAGGTGGTGTGTTTTCAGGAGAGTCAAGACTGGTCTTCACACCTGCAGATTGCCCTAACAGATGTGGCTACAACAGCAAGATGTGAGAGAGCCATTATATAATCAAATCATAAAACTCCCAATTATTGTCTTCTTAAATTTCCTGTTAGAAGATATGCAATTCCGAACTTAGTTTACTCATTCTAGAAGTTATAATATCTGTATCACAGCAATGCAGTACAGCACTTGGTGCACTTGCCAATTTTGATTTAATCTCCAATTTATTCTCCAAATCTGCAATAGAGAGAGCCTTAAATAGAGCTAAGGAATTTCCACCCAAGAAAATAGGATTTGCATTTAATTATAAAGATGCTGCTAAGAATTTGACATTCAGAAATATAAATCAGTGTCTTTCCACCTAAATCCATAACTTCTGTGTTAATCAACTCCATAACAGAAGTTTGTATCAATACCAGATTCAATAACATCTACTTTGGAAGAAAACACATGCAAAACATAAAATGCATCAATATGTGATAAAGCAATTTTTACCTCAGTAGAGTTGTGGTACTGTATGAAGGTGGCAGATATGGCATGACTGAATGGGTCACCAGCTTTGGGAGTCATGTCCTGCTTAACCAAAAGGGCCAAGTCCACCAGCTGGAGGGGCAAAACAGGTGAGTTTACTGACATGGTACTGCAAATGCCATTGTAAGAACGAGGGACTGAGAGGTTGTGGGTTGAGTCAGAATATTCTTAGTGCTTCTCAGTTGAAAGCAAAATTATTCGGAGATATTTCAGCCTAAGGAACCTTTCTTTTCCACTTCTGTAAATATATGGAGTAATCTATCTTCCCAAGAGGTCTCGGCTTGGCACTAAGGTAACATTTTGTTTTCCAGGAAATCCTTCTTTATAATCCAATTGTGCAATGGGGTTGAATGAGCCTCAGTGCATTGCCAAGGGTCACATAGCAAAGTATGTGGTTTCAGTTTGGACTTGGATAAAGTTCATGCTGGACTCTGCTCTCCTCTGTAACCATTATTAAACATTTCTGTGTATCAGATGGATGAATACAGCACAGTACACATCTGTCATACAGTAAATTGAGAGACAGATGGGATTTTTGGGCTGGTCTAGTGGAAGGTGCCCCTGCACATGGCAGGGGGATTGGAACTATAAGAGCTTTAAGGTCTCTTCCAACTCAAACCATTCTATGATTCCATGAATATATGGAATATATTCCATGGGTATATTCTGTGAATACAGTTAGCTTGTTAGTTGAAGCAGTGAATCCTCCTCTGAAGGGGCTTACAGCCTAGTCACTGAGACTGAAGTACATCCAAGAGTAATTAATTCATTTCAACCAGAGTTCAATCAGCATAGTCCCTTACCTGGGCCACAGTCTCATATGCTAAATATGCCAAAATCTCCATTGCAACTGCATTTGGCTTTATTTCCATACTGCTACAGTCCAACCAGTCACGAAACTTGGATGCTTTCTTTGCTGTCAGATAAAATCAAGAGGGGAAAATGAAAAATTAACAATAGGTAGGCCAATATAATCCATTTTTTTGGGTTGCAGAAATACTGTAAATGGGAAACAAGTAGTATGAGTGTGATTTGATAGGCCAAGGAAGGGATTATCAAAATAGAACCAGTGGGGAAATACTGCTATTTCATACACAACATTTTTGAGACCCATAAGCACATGGAGTAAAGAGAAAAAACCCAAGAGATAATTGATCATACAAGAGATTTCAGAATGAGGAAGGGTCAACCTCAGAGGAGTGTAGACAGGACAAACCTGATTTGGAATGTATTATTGTAAAAGAAAGAATATGGTTCTGTCACATCTCTGATGAATGAGAAAGCACTAAAAGAAATCAACACAAATATGAATCAAGATAAAATTGATATAATTCTGTGTCTGGAGCCAAATGAAGAAGGACAGAAGAACAAGGAAGTTCTGGTGTTAACTATGCAGAGGTTAGGTGCTGACAAGTTAGCCAAAATGATTTGTATCTGAGTGTTTTTAATATGGGCTTTGGATAAAAAGAAATAAGGACAGATGTAGATCTGCAAATGATCAACATTCATATGAGAACTTCACACTGTTAATGGATGGGATTGCTTTGGAGAAAGGGCAGAGAAAAATACGGGACAAAGAAATGAGATATTTGCTGAGAGAGAAAAGGCAGGAAAACAGGGTGATCTTGCTTAAGTCAGAGGTGGAAAAACTGATTACAGAAAGCCATGGACAGAAAAAGCTAGTAACACAGAGGGCTGTTTGTGGACACAGGACAACCAAAATGAAGTAAGTACAAGGTGGAAGAATGATTTGAAACAGCTCTTTCAAAGAGCGTCTTCAATGAGGACTAAAAAGCCACAGAGAAGTCAGGTCTTAAACAAAAAACAGGTGTAAAAATGGTTATTTTTGTTTAGGAGGGAATGAGAAGGATACATTGAGTCACTAAAGAACAAAAATCCCCAAACAACAAAGCAGAAGTGTGAGAAGTGTGAAGGTGACAGCAGGACTACAAAATGTTCCCTAGAATTTATATTTCTAATTCTGTAGTACTTGATCCTTTGATGGGCCTTTTCATTTAGAAATGTATTTTCTGTTTTCAGAAATGCACAGAAATATCTGGAGCTGTGATTATTAATACATATTTTTAGAACAGGTTTCATGAAGTCCCTTCCAGGTTTATTCTCTTGTGACAAAGTTTTTATGGGTATAAACCACAGTAAAAAGGTTTTTTTTTCTATAAACATCAAAATGCAATCTTTTTTTATAAAATAAGTAAAGAAATATCCTTTGTCTTAGTTTTGAACAAATGTTCTGTATGGCCTTTAGTTGTGTTCTATCTAATTGAGTTCATATTACGCAATTGAATTTGTGCCTGAGTCTCTCTTGCTACTATTTTCTAACCACTGTAACTTCTCTATTTTTTAATGACATTAAATGTCAGAGAAAAAGAACGTTATAGACACAGTCATTTTAAAACACTCTGAAAATAGCACTGAGACATTTTTATAGATCACAATCCCCTGGTCAGCAACATTCAATTTTATTTCACAAATTTAAGATTTCTATTTGTTCTGTCTCCAGATGGCAATTTTTGGGTTTTAAAAATGACTTTATGACAACCCTCTCATTTCTTGAAGTCACCCTAATCTGAAGTATCATTTATCTAATGGCTCACAGATGTGTGATGCCAAATTATAACTAAACAAAAAGACCCATATTGAATTTGGAAAAGAAATGCTTACAAAACATGTTTTCCTACGTTTGCTGACATTTGCTGATACAGAACAGTATCTCGAATGTGTCAATTATTTGCCATAAATGAGTCATTCTTTCTTTGAATTTAAAAGGAAGAACCAGATAAGGTCTCTCCTTTAAAGACACCATTGTATTCAAGTCCGTGTTGTAAGATCATGTGCTGTTTTGTCATGATTTTTACTGGTTTCTTCACCTCCCTGTCTCTGACATTTGACCTAAAACCTTAGTCATCATTTAACTGATTCTGTAATGATGTTTTGCTACATGATCAAGCCCATTAATTTACAGCTCATTATAGTCATGGCCCACAAGTACTTCTAGTAAATTGGTTTTCAGTGCTAGTAAAGCCCTAATTCTGTCATCATGTTATTAGTGTTGGAATGGTGTATACTGATGAATTTGGCTAATGTTGAATAAATTCCACAGCAGGAGCTTACAGCTTAAAATAGAAAAGACTTTAATAAGTTCTTTGTGCCTCTGTGGATCGGGAAATAAAAGCAAAACTTGCTGCTATTCTCTAATTTTAGATACAGTCCTAAAAACTTGCAACCATGCAACTCTACCAATATGCCAACTTCAACACCACCAGGACAGACTTCAGGCAAGTGATGGCCTCCTTGCCAGTTCCACCTTCACAGTCATCCCCACCAGTACAGGATTTGAGCATACAGAAAGCTTGGTAAATATTCAAATAAATTTCTCTGCTTGACAACCTGAAACTGTGCTAAATTAACTGTTCCCAGGAGTTATGCAGACAAAGAATTTAAAGTTTTATTATTGCAGATGAAACAAAAGTGCTTTCAGAAAACACAAGGTTTTGGTGTGCTCTCTATTACATGAAATAATAACCAAACATCTTAATACAGTGCAGCCATTATAATACTTACAAAAACTCAACTGCCGACTTTCACAAAATTCTGCATACTGGACGGAGTCCATGGTTCGTGTTTGTCTTTCTGCTCTCTGACAAAAGAGTAAATGTACATGATGTACCTTATTCCAACAAGAACTGCATTCCACAACAGAAATTATAGCACCAAAGCACCCGTGCCATAACCTTGAAGCAAGCCTCCCAAATTAAACATGCATTGAACAAGTCAAGATGCAGAAATATAAACCACAGAAGGGTTATTAGTCTTGTGAGTTAAACTTCCCAGAGGAGCATGTCAATTCTTATTTTAAAAACCTGCCTGCACACCACTCACCCATGCCAGTGATGAGGGCTGAGCCGGGAGTGGTGCTGAGTACTCCTTCCCTGACTGAGGTGCACATTTAAATTAAAGGACACGAGCAGTCTGCCTACATGTTTACAGATGACCAGACAAGTAAAATGTTCTCCTGGACTGAGGTCAGTGCATTCTGCACTGAGCAGAACTGAACCTGTGTGCTTTTAAATTGGAAGCATTAGCAAGAGTGAAATGAATAAATTCCAGCACACTGAGGATGAGCCAGACAAAGAGAAGCATTGAAGTGCCGCTTCCCACACTCAATACACAGTAATAAATAGGTGGTAAATATGTCTGTTTCAATTTTTTTGACTGTTAATCTATGTTTGATTTTTTATACTTCTGAACACCTTAGGAAAAGAAAGGAAATTAGACTGAATTAGAACTTGTTCAAGAAAAAAATTTAAAATGTTCACTACTGCATTTAAGAATGTAGTTCACATGAAGACCAGCGTCAACCAAGAGAGTATATCTCAAAAAAAGCAAGTTATGAAACAAAAAATGCACATCCTCCCCTCCACGTATACACAATGCCATAATCGAATCATGGCTGAAGCAGCACTGAAGTTCCTGGTTAGGCTGGAGCACATGCATAAGTTTTGTTTGCTTCAACAGAGCAAGGGTGATTTTCACAAGGTAAGAATCTGGTCTCTACAAGAGATTAAACCCTTCACATATCAGACAGGAAGCAGTAGTTAGATTGAAGAGAATGATTATCCTCGGCAGAAGCAGAGAGCTTACTCAAGTCTTTCAAACAACTAGATTGGCTTAAACAACAAGGAAAGGAATATAACTGCCTTCCAAACTATAACTCAAAAGAAGAAATCATTGCACCTGGTAAGAACAGAACTACCACTACAGATACAAAGTGGTATCAGGAGTGGTTGATGGCACTAAGACTTTACTCCTGCAGTGTGCCCATACAGCTCAAGAAACCATGCACAAAGAGCATAAAGTAGAGGTGTGCTCACACCAAGGACAAAAACAAACAAGGGAAAACCCCACACAGACACACAACACAAATTTTGCTCTGACTCTGTGAGAAGTTTAGTAGAAAACAAAAGGACTGTTGGTAATTGCATGTGGAGACATATATATGCCTCTATGATATACAACCAGCACTTGGCCTTAGCAGTTCTCAGATCAGGGAAAAAATAAAAATAAAAAATAGTACTTCAACTACCAGCTTCTTCCTTTGTTCCCTTACTTTTAGGTTACTCTTTTACAACAGTACAGCACATTACTTATGAGATTTTGCAGACAGTCTACATGTTGAGTTAACCACTAATTGTCCAGAACACATACGGATATTTTTTCTTTCCTTCTCTACCAAATCATTTTCACTGCATTTGGACTTTAGCAACCAGGATTAAAACTATTCTACTTAGGCATTTTCCAGTTCTCCTATGCACAATTCTAGCATCTTGACTACATTTTGTGGAACTGCTATTTCAGATAAGTAAAAATGTTAATTAAATCCAGTTAATCCAGCCCAGCAAGACACTGTCAGGCTAGGTTGAGTCTATATCATTTAAAAATAATTTTCACAATACATTCTGTAACTTCAACCCATTACAGACCTCTGTTTTGCCTCTGAATTAATTCAGCCATACTTCTGAAGACAGAAGGCATCACTAGCACAGGAAACTTCTCACATAATGCATCCTAGAAATGGCAGTTCAAAAATTCCTTCTGTAATTTTACTGTGTTTTAGAAAAGCATCTATTTTGCATTTTAATTTTTCACATAAGAGATAACTTCTTCAAATAACTTAAAATGCTAACTTTTTATGCAATGTGCCTTAAATTCTGTAACCACTTGTGCCTTTGTTTACCAGTCAAAAATTACTAGATGGGTAATCCCAGGTAACACTGAAATAATTTAACTTTAGGTGGTTAAACAAACAGACTGAACTTCTTTATGACAACCCACCCTTTAGAAGTCACTAGCCCAACCTCCATGTTAAAAGAGGACTCTTGACAACACTAGAGTAAGTCAGCTATGAGTCTCTCCATCAAAGTCTTGAAAACCTCCCAGGACAGAGATTTTATGTCTCTGGGTAGTCTGCTCCAGTGCTGTGCTAAACAAAGACTTCTAATGTCCTACTTGAAACCAGCAAGAAATAATTTGTGGTTCCCAACCTTCTTTATACTACCCAGTGCTACTACAAAAAAACTGGTTCTGTCATCACTGCAACTGTCCTTCAGCATATCTAACCTTTACTTCTTATTCTCAGACTAGTAAAGCTAATCAATCTCTCTCAGTCTCTTCTGACAGGTCATGTCTGCCAGGGCCTGGGCTCTCAGTAACTTTCAGCTACACCTTTCCAGTTTCTCAGCACTTCTGTGGAACCGAAGGACCCAAATCTGGATAAAGTGTTCCACGCTTGGCTCAACAGCAGAATGGTGTAACAACTTCCTTCAGTCTGTCAGCCACGTTTCTGCAAAACTGTTCATTATCACCCACAGGTGCATCCCAGAAGGGCTGCTATTCCCCAGGTATTGATCATCAATACAACATATATTGATGCATAGGGTTACCCTGTTCCATGTGCAGAAACTCAGTGAAGTTTCTGTTGGTTCAGCTCTCAAGGCCTTCAAGGACACTCTGGACTGAAGCTCCATCAAGCAGGGTTCTAGTCGCTTTTAATTTATTATCATCAACAGATCCACAGAACAAGTATTCTGCAATTTTGCCCACAGTTTGGTCCACATTGTTGGTGACATCCCTTTTTTTTTTGTCTCTTGCAACCTCTGTGTCAAGCAGTTGGCTATTACTCTCACAACCAGCAGCCCCTGGGATTCAAAACCCCTTGCAACAACAAGGATGGCATGGAAAACCAAAATGATATGACATGCTAATGTAAGGAGTTATACTTCAAAGTCCTACCTGAAATGATAAAGAAAAAAAGACATGCAGAAATTTGACAAGGATACTTTAACTTCAGAGACATCCCATAACATAGGATGGAAACTGCAAAACCAGATTAATCCCAAGAGCAATTATGTTAAATTAAAGGATTTAGCAATGGCTACTCTGAGCAGATAGACTACAAAGATCTGAAAATGTATGTTATAAAGGCTACAAGTTTCTTTATAAGTATTACAGGTTGCTTTGTAAATGAAAAAATAATCAAAGGTTTATTAAAAGAAAGGTGCTGCTGAGGGATTTTTCCAGTAAGGACTTAATTTCTCTCTACAAATTGTCTACAGAAGTTGCATAAGCACTGGATTTAATGTTGGTTTTGTATACTAAATGAATAACAACAATTACTTGTACTCTGTATTAATATTTTTTATTTAGTAAAATTACCTGCATATCTGTGAAACAAAATTACCTTCTCCCTTCAATTCACCTCTTTAAAAGGATTCTTACAGGTGGATTTTAGAGTGCTGCTCTAAACCACCACCAAATAAAATAGTGTTTGTCATAAATAACTGGACAATATTTTCTTCCTAATGCACTTTAACAAAAAAAAAACGCTCATTATGGCATGGAACCTCAAAGTACAGCCACTCCATCAGTCCTACCAGTTTTAGAAGAGTCTATAAATAGTCAGCAAATGCAGGAGAAAGGAACAGATGGATGGCATAGCTATATTATCTTTAAGGAAACACTGGAGCAGAATTTAACAGCAGATCATCTTTCCTCTTCACTTCTCAAGATCGCAAAC
>NW_008690618.1:29679-47740 GCF_000695815.1 Acanthisitta chloris | reverse complement strand
TTCTCTTACCACTGCATTTCTAAGGTATATTTTATAAGCCTCAAAAGAATCAATAACTTGGGATAAAAAGGGAGACGAAAGAGTGAGCACATTACTGTGAACACAGCATTACTCCAGGCCAAAAGAGTTTAAAGGAAAAGGCATTCAATGTTGGGGAAGTCACAGGAAATTTGTTAAAATAACTTTATCTGTAAGTATTTCTTTGTTTTAAGTCTAGTGAGTGACTCCAACAGGACTGAAGTCCTCTTCCACCACTATAAAAGCAAGTTTGCTGGGAATCATTCCTACATGAAGCAACAGTGAAACCCTGAATTATTTGCCATCTTGAAGCAATCTCAGCTTGAAACCAGCTACAATAAATGACAGCAAAGACACTGCCCCACTGGTTTATCAAAGAATTAAAAATAGACAACTTTTACTCCCTCTCTAGTAGTACTAGTCACTCTAAGCAGTTAAGAAGTTGAGTTATGTGGTGTACAGCAGAGTTAAAATACTTTGCATGCTTTCCTTGGAACATGCTGAAGGATGCAGTAGATAGGACCTGGCAGAGTAAATGTCTGCTTAGTCTTCCAAAAATGTGTTGCATTATATCTTTCTTTCAGCATAAAGAACTGAAAAGGGCAAGGAAAGAAAAGGCAAAGAGTTGCATGTTGCTACCTACCATTCAGGAAGAAAAATAATCTTATTTTCATTCTATTTTAAATGTTTCACACTTGACATACAAAGCTCTTTGTGTGGGGGGAAGGCAAGAGGCCAAATGTTAACTTGCTTACCGACTACTCAGTGTTTGAAGGAAATGTGCCGAGGAGCTGCTAAGCTGGAACATTTGGAAAATGTACGCAGCATGGCTGGACACCCCTGTCTTTGGCATCAATGTTAAGGATGAAGGCTCTGGCTTCCCAAACCGCTCACATATTCATCTTGTGGCATGATTTCCCGATTTTCTTTTCTAAAGGCCTCTCATTGTGTGCCTATGATGGCTTCAGACGAGCCAGGTCGCTACCCTAGGGAAAACCAAAGCTGCCCTGCAATGGCTGATGTTGCCAAAATCGTATGCTAAATAATTTACTTTTAGTTAGACTAGAGAATACCAGGGCAGTGTGTGCTGCACCTGACAGCTCTGGGGTTGTAGGTCAAGAATTGCAGGGTGACAAAGGCCTGAATTATTGGGTGGTTTAGGGCAACAAAGATGCTCAGAGGGCTGCAGCACCTCTGCCATGGAGACAGGCTGGGGGAGCTGGGGATGTTCAGCCTGGGGAAGAGAAGGCTCCAGGAAGAACCTAGAGCCCCTTCCAGTGCCTGAATGAGACAGAAGAGAACTGGAGAGGGAGTTTGAATAAGGGCATGGATTGACAGGACAAGAGGGAATGGCTTTAAACTAACACAAGGTAGGATTAGATTGGATATCAGGAAGAAATTAATCCCTGTGAGGGTAGTAAGGCACTGGCATGGGTTGCCCAGAGAAGCTGTGGATGCCCCATCCCTGGAAGTGTTCAAGGCCAGGCTGGACAGGGCTTGGAGCAACCTGGTCTAGTGGAAGGTGTTCCTGCCCATGGCAGGGGATTGGAATAAGATGATCTTTAAGATCCATTCCAACACAAACCACTTTGAGATTCTATGAAAAATTACCTAGATTTTTTTTTAAAAAATTAAAATCTGAGAAATAAGGCACAAGGTAGCTCTATATTGAAGTATTTAAATATATGCTGAAATTACATTTTTTTGTCTCCTGTATCTTGAGATTATCTGAGGATTATCACTATCTGAAGACATGTTATACAAAGGAAGAAGATATTTACTCTTCTGAGAATCGCTTAAATTGCTAAGCAAAAAAAAAGGTTTAAGAGTAAGCATTCTTAAAGTTTAAGCTTACTTGGAGTTTTATACACAAAATAAAAGCGCCACTTGGGGAAAGATCAATAGCTTTTGTAATGCAATACTTGATTTGACTATAAAGTACACAGATACAGGGAATTTTTTTACCCACCTCTTATAGAACATGCCATACATTCTCCAGCAACCATTAAGCTGAACAAGTCTGCATAGCAAACTTGAGGCCTTTGATGTAATACTGGTCTTGAGTGTTCATGTGTTTAGTACAAAGTTCCCAGTATTAGAAGAAAAGATGAGGTCTTTTTCTGGCTGACCAAGGTGATTCCAATTTTGAGTATTTTCACAATAAAAAGTTTTTTCTTTTTCTCTATGACATTATTAACCTAACTCCCCCCCACAAAGAGAGTTTAAGACCTTAAGAACCTTAAGAATATGAACTCTTACAAAGATGTTGAAGATCTACAACTGTAATGACATGAAAGGAAGCTATGGATGATAACAAATATTAATTAAAATAGATTTTTTTAATTATATTTTTTCATTACAGAAAATTGCTGATTATCTGTGCAGGGACAAAAGAAGGGATTCACTTAGAGAAGATGAATTTGATGGGATCAGCTTAGACATCTGCAGTATCCTAGTCACCAAAAGTCCATTTATAGTAAAAGAGATTCTAGACACTTTTGGTGAGCAACTTTATCCTAAACTCAATATTTAAAACGTCATCTGTGAATTCGTCTGAAGTTTATCAACTGTGGACATCAGCAACAGAGCCCTAGGGACACTGGGTTAGGTCTATATGTCCACAGCACAGACATACTCAGAAAAGCAAGATGAACCCTACTCTGATGAGGAATGGGTAAAGTACACCATCACCAGTGGGGCAACTTTCATTTCAGAGCTAAGCAAAAGCCAAGACTAAAGAATGACTCAGTAAATTTGGTTCCTGCTCTGATCTCAAAGCATTGCTAGTATAAACAAAGGCGGCTTTGTACCCGACTGTATGCTAACTCCATCATCTTCCTCAAACTATGAAATGTAATCTAACAAAGTATGTGCAGACAAGTAGGGGGAAGGGAGCTAGCAAGACTATTTAAGATTGCGTAAAAATTTCAAGGGAATTATGAAGAAAGAAAGCAAATGAAATTGCACAGACAATAACAAAATGAATGGATTAATTCCCAGCAGTCATGATCTCACTGCTTAAGGAATAAATAAAACTGACCTCCTGATAGGGACTCACTGCCCCTGTAACACTGTGCTCTTGAACATATGCAAAATCTACACAGACTGTATTTACTTGAACCAGTTCCATATCATATTCAAATTCCTTGTCTAAATTTATTACTGCGAGTCTGAAACATGGAGCTGGAACCTAGAAACAAAACATTTCCATTTCATGGAATACCTTTGATTTCTACAAGAAAATATTTTTTTCTTCTATAGTAAGTATCATTGTGAATTTAGTAAAACTATGTGCTTTCCAAAAAACATAAAATTATTTTGGATAAATCATGCCACCCAATTAAAAAAGTTAGGTGGGAGATATTGATACATTACTATATCAAGACAACTGACTTCCCCCACTTATCTGGTTGAGGACATCGTAGCACTTTTCTGTGGTTTCCATCTGGCTGTACCTCAAACACTTTACATACCACATTAATATGAGGATCCCTTTATATCTTTTGGATAACATTCTTCTGAACACTTATCCTATCTGTATCAATTCATAGATGAGGTTCACAAGCAGCTTTAGCATCTCACCAGTGAAGCTTGCTGTCATCAAAACAGGCATCTCTGCCACGTCTGGGAGATACAGACAGCAAAGCAGGCCCTTTTGCATAATTAACTTTTTTCTCTTATTGAGAGTCAAAATTAGACAAAATCAGTCAAAATAAGTTTAAGACACAAAAGTTTTTGCCGCATGCACAAGGAATTTGGTGTGCATTTAGAGCAATCCAATTCACAATTCTGAATTCAGTCTTGCAAATTATAGATGAAATCCTAGTTTTATAGTGTTCCCAGCAAAGCTTCCATTAATGTTAATAGCTGTAGGACTGCACCCTATGAACACCTCTCCTAATTTCAGGCTACACCTAGGATAGATGGTTATCATCCTCTTGTCAAAGGAAAGCAGAAAAAAGGGCTCTCAAAATGGGACACAGATCCTAAAAGAGCCTTTTCTCCATATGCTCCCACATGCAAGTTAGAAATCCAATGTAGACTCTCTCTAAAGGTATTTTTTCAAGGAAAGCAGGCAGGATTGGCTCTAACAAGGAGAACATCAGCTGCTGAGCTGGCTGGGTTCTTTCATACAGTCATTACAGCACTGCCTCTTGGGCTAGGAGTCACCTTATACAACATTGGGTGTGTTAGCATATTCTAGTCACCCTTTATAATCCACAAGAAAAGAGGCACTTCCATGGGCTGATCACATCTGCTGCAGGTATGGTAAGAGAATGTGTCACCTTTGCATGTGCCCTTCTCCCTGCTGACACAAAAACACAGATGGCTGATAGAAATAGATGTCTGGATGTCAGCTGAGAGCTTCACCCTTCAGCCATATACACATGTTGGTAATGCATAATAAACCATCAGAGGCAGCTAGCATAAGGCACTGATTTCAAATTCACTAATTCATCAATTCACACAGTTTATTAACTACAAAAAAAGAGTAAAACATTTTAGCTCAGCTATTTTCCATGACAAATCAAAATCTGGCAACTTTTATGATGAAGTTATGTAAGTGTATTCATGAACGTCTTAAAGGAAAACATTAGAATTAATTAATTAAAATATATGCTACTGTGTATACATAGATGTTCTCTCCTTGTCATATGACTGGAGAATGCATAATTACTTGAATTTACTTTGTCTGTTAAGAATCCACTGAAACCAGAGACAAATACAGAGTGGTATTCAAAAATTTTTAACACCAGAAGCATATAGATATTTCTCAATTCATGGCATTTACACTACTGAGTCTAATTCTGTGGTTAGAGCTTTAGTTTTTTGGAAAAGCCTTTCTAATTTGATAATTGCAAGACATGGAATTCCAGATAAGGATCACATAATGAAATTCAGGGAATAAGTGAGTCATACACTGAGTTAGAGGAAATGCTTCCCTCAGAAAAAACAGAGACCAGTATGCATTGCATATAATCTGCATGTCCCCAATTTAAGGAGGATGTGGACCTGTTGGAGCAGTACCAGAGGAGGCCACAAAGAAGCTCAGAGGACTGCAGCACCACTACTATGGAAACAGGTTGGGAGAGCTGGGGATGTTCAGCCTGGAGAAGAGAAGGCTCCAGGAAGACCCTAGAGCCCCTTCCAGTGCCTAAAGGAGCTAGAAGAGAACTGGAGAGGGACTTTGAACAAGGGCATGGATTGACAGGACAAGGGGGAATGGCTTTAAGCTGACAGAAAGTGGGGTTAGATTGGATATTAGGAAGAAATTCATCCCTGTGAGGGTGGTGAGGCACTGGTGCAGGTTGCTCAGAGAAGCTGTGGATGCCCCATCCCTGGAAGTGTTCACAGCCAGGCTGAATGTGATTTGGACCAACCTGGTCTAGTGGAAGGTGTTTCTACCCTTGGCAGGGAGTATGGAATTAGATGATCTTTAAGATCCATTCTAACCCTAACCATTCTGAGATTCTATGATTTCTCAAAGTAATTGATACTTTAAGAGACGTGTCTCAATTCCACAGGCTGAAATTGGCTTCCTACTGCCTTTTGAACAGCCCAGACTTCCTGACCAGGAGCCAGGATTCCACTACTGATTTGCCATCTAAGCATGTCCGAGTGCAATGAAGGCTAAATGAATCACCTTTAAGGCTCATTTCAAAGCTCATGAAGTTATTTGTCCTGATACTAAATCATGCAACATGGTGTTGCCATGATGCACGCTAGCTGTGTATACTCAGCTTGCATAGGCTGGGGGAGAAAAAAAGCAAAATCAAACCTCACAATGTGCCAGGCATGAAGAGTAAGGAAAGGAGACCCTGAAAATCACTGTCTGAATTAAAAGGCCTTGAACAAAAGCATTTTGCTAGTTTTTATTTCAATTGGGACTTCATTCATGACACTGAGAACAGAACTTGTCCCAGTGTGAATATTTCATCTGTCAAGAGCTAATGATCATGTTTAATATTGTTATTTAACTATGCAAAAATTTCTATGCTGTTATTCATTATCGTTTTTTAATTTCTTTAAATAAAAGCAAACTTGCCTTCCTAGTAGCCTTGCGAGAATTATCTCCACTATATACATGAGAAATAGAACCACAAAAAGCTCATTTTCCCAAAGACAGTTTGTTTCATTGGCACATGCTTCTTTTATTTTTCCCTCTACTTTCTCTTTCTCATGTTAGAAAGGAAAAGAAAAATATGAAGATTCTGGGATTTAACAACACGATTTAGTATTTGAATTGAGGTAATTTAAACCATTAGCTAATTTGACTAATTTGGAACAATCTATTTAGTTATTCCCTTACACCATGCCCATTGATAAATATACCACAGAATTACTAAGCATTTACATAAAACCAACAAAACATATGCTGTCATTAATTCAAAACAATCCCCACCATCCAAAGCCACTACAGGAATTCTCTTATTAAACATCTCCATTCCCTTCCCTGGAAAAGAAAAAAGGAAAAACTGAAAAAAATGTATTTTTGAATTGCATGAAACTTTCACAGTGCTACTTAAACCAGACACATTTCAGTTTGCATCAGAAGTAGAACTGCAAATTTTTACATGAAATTTTACTGATATGCCATTTAAATGCAGAAAATTCAAAATTTTATTTTGTGAACATTATTTGTCAGATTTTGTCAGTTCAGTTAAGGAATGCTTTGAGATTTTCAAGGCTGAAAGTCAAAGTGAAACTTACTGACTTGTGAAAAACTACACAAGCTTCTGCTGATGCTCTGTACTAGTAAAACCACAGCTGCTTAATAGCAACCTTCCAATGAATTATCTCTTAAATAATCTCACCCATTTCACAGTAAAACAAACAATAAAGTTGTTTTGGAGAGCCTTGTCAAGCCATCACAGCTTACCTTTAACAGAAGAAATGGTCCTATGTATCCTGCTCTCCTGCCTTGCAGCACCGACTGCTTCCCAATACCACTTACGACTAGAGATCCTTCATGCATTTATAAAAAAATGAGGCACCATAACAATAGTTTTGATGGGAATTTCTTTTTTTTAAATGCTGAGATGAGGGGAAGGAGAGCAAAGAGCATCTACTGTATATGACTTCATTATCATAAGCTTTACTGATAGTTTATCCTGTTTCCTAATGAAAGCAAAAAGCCCCCACTGTATCTCTATTAAAAAGCCATCAGATTTGGTATCCTGGTGACACTTTAAAGAGCACATTATGTGGGAAAACAAAATAAACATTTACCCTGGCAAATGAAAGTGAACTTGGGTTTTGACACACTTGGCAGGAAGGTAGAATTATATTCATGTCAAGTATGCAGAAAAGCTAATATAATATTTAAATATTTGCTTAAGTAATATAGAATTTAAAACAACACATTAGAAATAACATTTTTGCGCAATATTGTAAAGATTTTTAGTATAGGACAAGCCATGTAAGTAATATGTTCAGCTGAAATTTCAGACTTCAACATCCTTTGTTACACACTCCCTTCACTTGCAAAGTGGTAAAGAGTCTTCATCTTCCACTGACAAGTCTTTATTTACATTTCCAAGACGAAGGCAGTTCTTATCCTGATGGTTTAAACCAATAATGAATATATGCAGCATTTCAAAGAAACAACCTTTGAGAATCTGAATCTTACAAATATTGATATAATGAGCTAATGTTAACACTACCTGGGCTGAATCCTACAGCACTGATTTACTGCTTGATATTACATGCATGAAATTATTTTAAAAGTCCTCTAGTTTGCAAGTAGACATTTTTCACTAAAGACACCCCTTTATATTGCTCAGAAAGTACCTGAATGCTATATGCCAATGACCTCTGAAATTCTTAACTATACTCAATAATGCAGCACTAATTAATTCATTGAAATGGATACTGGATGGCAGTTTTAGTTCCAAAAGTAGGGATTCTGTCTAAATATACAGATATTAGACCTTCCTCTTTGTAAATCTAAATTAATATTGGCCGCACATACCCACAAAAATCACATTTATCACTGTATCGGATTTACAAATTATGAAATTTTGGGTACAATGTTCTGATTTTCTAAGAGTACTTAAAACCATTAATTTATGATTCTATGATTTATTTTGTTATTCCAGTTATTTATTCTATCTATGATTCTGTGATTTAAGAAAAAGCTTTGCTAAATTTTCTCATTTGCAGAGATATGAATAATTGGAAAATATCTCAAAACATTTCTAAATTGCCATAATAACATTATAATAATTCAAAGCAGCAACACCAGTCTTCAATGTAATTGTGCATTGTAGAAATGTGTACATTTAAAATCACTTGAAAATAATTCATTTACATGTAACTTGATTTGTAAATTTAATTATGAACTATTAAACTAACTGCTGGGATTTTCAGTTTTTTGAAACCAGCACAGCTCCTCTGAGACTCATTATAAGAGAGAAGCCACTGTTTACTTCTAATCAGCAATTAAAAGTGATATAAAGAGTATTCAGACTTTAAGACACCAATTTGACTTTCAGTCTTCTTAACTTGGTGTGCCTGAGACACAAACTGTTATGCTGCATTAATAGTCGCTTTTGAACATGATATTCATTCATCCAGCCTGCTATAAATTTGACTGGACACTATTCCTTGTGAACACTCTTAAAATTGCTTGCAGTGAAAAGAATCCTTTCCAAAGGGTATAGTACTGCTGAATTTCACATGCAAAATTTTTAGTCACTTACAAAAAGGGTAAACAGATAACATAAAGAAAGAATTCTTTGGGTTTTTTTGTTCTACTTTTATTCTACAGTTAATTTTTAAAAGGTAAAAAGTTCTGAATTCAAAAACTTTGCAAGAGGTGTTGCAGAATCCTACAACTAAGTTAATCTCCTGAATAGGAAGTCATGGCTCTAATTCCTTTTAAAGAACAGTTATAAAGTATGTGCCAGAGTTCAGGTTGATACTGCTGTTGCTAGCCACTGAAAGCTTTGTCAATTTAACCCCTCCAAAAATGAAAACTATTTGATTTTGGAAATGTCAAAAACTCTTCATATCTCTAAGGATTTCTCTCATTCTATACAGATTTTCTTGGAGGTTCAGGTTGACTGTTTTCTGGGGGGGATGTGGAGGGATGGCAAGGTGAATCATAGATCTATGAAAAAAAGAAAAATTTTAAAAATCAACAAAGCCCTACTCACAGAATAATGGGAAAATGTCGTCTGTTCAAAATAATATACTTAACAATTTAAACATTATTGAGATGCAAATCACAGTATCTTTAATAACAAAATTTTGAGGCACAGCTTTGAAGATTGAAGTCTTTTTAGAAATAAAGGTGTTAATAATGCAGCAACAATAACAAGCTCAGTCTGCCATCAATTACTTGACTGTGCTGTTAGACATTGCTGTAGATTCTCATGCCATCATATATCCTGGAGAACATTTACTCTTCATTGGTGGTACCTTGGCTTTCTCAGGGTTTCTGGATTTTTCTGTCATTTTTAGAGTAATTTCTCTAAATACTGGAACCAGAAATCAGATCTCCAGCCTTGGAGTACATCAAGGGTTAACTCACATTTTAAGAAGGGTGTGATTAGCAGCTGTAAAACTGCCTGACTTTAGTACATCTGAGGATGCTATTACAATTTTCAGATATAAAATAATTAGCTGATGATATGAGCTGACAGCAAATACATCTACAATAAACATTAAAAAAAAAGAATTTCCAAGCGGATGTAGGGAACGTGTTCCGTTTCCAAACTGTTTGATATGGTCTGTGTAAGGAGTGAGGACTTGATACCAGATGCTGTATGTTCTACAAGCTTTTTCTGCAGATGTCTGCAGCCTGAGAAAATCAACAGTGCTTTGAATAACACTCCTAGTAAAAGCATCTTCTTGTCAGAGTCACTGTATGATATAGGATATGGATCCCACACAAGTGGATGAACTGATTTTAAATAATACCATCTGACAATGGGAGAAAAAACTCTTAGTAGGACTGACAAAGTCCTGGAAATGGCTGTTAGCCTTGGGAAATAAAATCCAGCCCTCTGACAGAGACTACCCGTCCTCCTTTCGTTTGATCAAATGGAAAACCAAATTTAATGATTGCTTCCGAAGTTCCGGAGGCAAAGTTTCAACAGCACTTAACACTGCTACCAAGGAGCCTATGTCTTTACCCTTCACTTGTGCCACTCAAAAGAAGAGTCTGGAAAACATGTTTAAGATTTATTTGAGAACAAAACATATGCATCAATGTATTGTTTATATGACCACTTTGCATTGCTTTCTTCGTATTGCTTTTAAAGAAATCACTTTTAGCACACCAGAAGCCTAGTGCATATGACATGGACACCATTATGCCAAAGAAATTCTAAAAGCCTGCCACTACCTGCATAAAAAAGTGAAAAGAGCTACCACTGAAGCCATAAACCCACACATTCAAATGAAAATAATGTTTTCTTTCTCAAAAAGAATCCTGTGGGCCCCTACTTGATAAAGATCTTACTGAATTCACATAAATTATTTTCTAAAGTTTATTCTCTATGCAAAATCAGTATTTTTGCTAGTGATAGTGTAGTGGTCTTCTCTGTCTTGAAAACTTAGGTCTAGTTGTGGATGTATTTGGTCAAGCCAAAGCAGCAGCAATGCCTAGATATTTTCATGTTTTAAAGTTAGTTTAATGCAAATCCCAGATTATTAACAGGGTCAAATGCTGATTTCAAGAATACCTGCAAGATTAAACTCTGCATGTGCACTCCATTAGGATTTTATTTAAGGCAACTATCTGAAAATGAGAAGTCATACTGTTTTTCCTGATTATCCAAATTAAAATAAACTTTTCTTATTCATCTCATGAAAGTGTATACCTGCCTAGGTAGTCTCAATTTTAAACAAAGATGCTAGAGCAAAATGAAAGAATAGAGGAGGCAAAATGTAAAGCATGAAGGTACAAACATTCAAATGGGAACATGTTGCCTTGCATAGAGTTAATAAACTACAGCAGCACATTACCCATTCGGGTCTCTTAGGAACATTGTGGGCCCTTTATCCAGTGGATTGGGTAAGTATTCATCTCCCATTTTGCAACATGTAGAGCTTAATTCTATTACTTGACCGTTTCAACAGAGACTTAAGTTGCTTAAATCTTACTGCTCCTGAATCCATAGCTGTGACACATGTGTGAAACTCTCACCAAGTGCAATTTTGCACAGCAGCCAGATCGTATTCTTACGGAAGAATACAGCAAACAACATTACAGATAAAATAAACCACAAGGACTGAGACAAAATGAAAGACAGAAAACCCTGTTCCTTATATACATAAAACGTCTATTCCAGGAAATACCAGCAGTTACAGATTACAGAAAGTGCAGAAACTGGAAAGTCCAATTACATGCTACCTGGATTTTTAAACAGTTTTTAGAAATTTGAGATGGTTTATCATCTATGTGTTTTATAAAAGCTCTTTTATTTCGACCCCATCTGCCATTTTAATATCTGTAATGTGAAACTTCAGTATGGAATTATAGCATGCTGAATAATTTACCAATTTGGGCCCTTTCCAGAGATCTCTAGTTTGCTCAAGAAAGGTCCAGTTAGATCAAATGGCTCAGCACCTTGATCACTCAAGTTTGGAATATCTCCAAAGCTGGAGATTTTCTCAACCTCTTTGGCCAACCTTTTCCAATTTTTGATCAGTACTGTTTTTCTCCTATTATGTATCAGTTCATATTCTGTCCTTCACCATGTACATTCAAGCAGGGTCTAGCTCCATTTCCTTTGTACCCCGTCTTTAGTCAGTTGTAGACAGCAATGAAATTTCCCTTTTCCCTTCTCTTTTTCTGGCTGAACAAGTTCTTGTATCCCAGTCTTTCATCATTTGTCAAGTACTCCAGGCCCCTAAATTTCTTGGTGATCCTCTGCCAGATTCACTTTAGTATTTCAAAGTCCTTCTTTTACTCGGGAGCACAGAATTGGACATAGATTCCAAATGCAGTCTCACAAGTGCCAAATAATGGAGAAGCATTGTTTCCCTTGACCTGCTGGCTAACCTCTTGATAATGCAGCCCAGTACATGGTTGGCCCACAAGCTGTACCGTTGCATAGGGTTATGGCATCTCACATTTACTATTGCTGACCTTCATGTCAGCCCATTTCTCCACTCTATCAACAAGGTCCTTGTGAATGGCAGGCCTGCTTTCCAGAGATTTGACTGCTCGGAATTATGACTCAGTATTTATTTGCCATGCTATGAATTACAGCTTTTATTTAGTGTATAAGGTTCAACAGCTAATCATGTCTGAGTTTAATGCATAAAGAGAATCACAGATTCTCCGAATAGTTAGGGATGGAAGGGACCTTAATGACCATCTACTTCTAACTCCTTGCCATGTGTAGAGGCACCTCCTGCTAGACCAGGTTGCTTCAAGTCCCATCCAACCTGGCCTTGAACACTTCCAGGGATGGGGCATCCACAGCTTCTCTGGGAAACCTGTTCCAGTGCCTCACTACCCCCATAGGGTAGAATTTCTTCCTAATATCCAGTCTAAACCTACATCCTTTCAGTTTGTGCTCCTAGAAAATGCAGTGCAAATACCCTGGTCATGAGATGCCCTGTGCTTACTTTAATTCCTTCATACTAGTTTACATGGAAAGCTGACAAAACTGAAACCACTTTAACATGTATACTTTGTATTCTTCATTGTACTTGTGTTCTTAGTCTCAGTACCAAAATTATACCTCCTCCTAAAAAGCTGCCATAGGATCCTAATTTAGGGGTAGTCTAAATGTCAGATTACAAGGATAGTCCTATCTGAATGAGCATTTAAAAATGCTGATATTTCTCATATACCTCTTAATTCAATAGGAAGTGATGTGTTTACCATTGGATTAGCATAATGACCTTCACCTTAGACAACAGATCCTTTGACTTTCCTAATGAATTTTGAACTTGTGTCAGAATCAAGTGATTCTCAATTTTTTGCTTAAGTGCCTGTGACAAAGGTTCATAAAATCCTATCTGAATTCAATTAAATACCACAGGCGATATGGCCTAGGAGCTAGCATACTCACCTCCGTACTTCTGAGGAGAAATATTGCACTAGCTCTGGCTAACCCTGTAGTCAGAAGGAACAAGGAAAAATGTAATTCCAAACCAAGAATAAAAGGAGAAAAGCAAAGCTCAAATAGACACAAAGAAGGACAGAAAAAATCTCCATTTAGCCCAGGTTTCAACAGTAGGAAGCCATGATTAGTATAACTACAAGGCAAGCTTATGATAATTATTTTCCTGAATAGTCATACAGCACACAGTGATCTGTGGCTCAAGTACGTCTTTAACCAAATGCAACATCTTTGTATTCAATAACCTTCAATAGATTTTTTTCCCCCATTAAATTGTGCAATTCAATAGATCTGAGCTCATTTTGTCTATATTTAGCTGGAGTGCAGCCTGAAAACTGCTTCCAGTGCTTCTATACTGTCTGTGAGCTGTAAACTGGATGAAGAGGCTGTGATGACACACAGCTTGCTCATTCTGCTACCAGAGGGTAAATGCTACTTTGAAAGAAAGTGATTCTTAGTAATTTTATAGAAGGTACTTGGCAGGGCTAACCCACGGGCAGCTAGAGTCTGACACTGAGAAAGGTAGTGTTACTCCCTTAGTGAATATACAGAGTAAAGAGAGGAAAAAAGGGGCTTCTCTGCTCTACCTGTCATGTCTAGGAATAGCAGATAACAAGCCTTCAGATAAACGAGCTTGGTACTGCCTCAGGTTGAGAGGCATGCTTCAGACTTCTATGGATGAAGCAGGAAAAAATCTTTTCCCCACTATTGGTTTGTGACTTTTCTCACCCATCTGCTAAACCCAGGACCTTGCCTGCTACATCTCAGACCCCTCTTTTGTGCAGCAGCTGAAGCTGAAGAACACCATCAACCTCCTCTCAATTTCATGCCATAGGGAACCTTCCTCTATTGTCTTCATTCATTAGAAGATATGATTTTCTTCCACAGAAAGGTTTTTGTGATATGAACCCTTAAATGGAAGGAAAGAGAAATTAAAGAGCACTACTGAAGCTTGGTCAAATAGTGGCTGATGACCCAAGATGCTGCTGCCCCACAGAGCTTTTCAGGTGGAATTGAGAGAAGCAGGCAGTTGTGAAGATTTCAGCTAAAAACACAAGCTCTCTATGCTCTCTCTGTGGCGAGGTTTCAGTCTTGCTCTTCACAATAGTGTCAGAAAATCTCCTCCCTGCAACAGGTGAGAAGTGGAAATGCCACACAGTAATACTGTGTTTGAAATTCTTACATCATTTTCATTCAGGTTACAACTCCAAGGATTTTTCTTTTGGGTTTTGTGAATCCTATGCAAAATAGTCTCAAAAATGGCTTTATGCAAGTGTGACTTGTGCTGAACACAGTGATGATTATATGGAGCTGTCTTTGTTATTGTTGAGCAGAGCTTACATAGAGCCAAGGCCTGTTCTGCTTCTCATACTGCCATGCTGGAAAGGAATTTGGGGGTGCATGGGAAACTGGGAGGGAGCATAGCCAGGACAGGTGATCCAAACTAGCCAAAGGGATATTCCATACCCTATGACATCATGCTCAGTATCTAAAGTGATAAAAAGAAGGAGGAAGGGTGAGATGTTTGGAGTGATGACATTTGTCTTCCAAAGTAACTGTTACACATGATGGGGTCCTGCTCTCCTGGAGATGGCTGAACACCTCCTGCCCATTGAAAGCAGTGAATTAATTCCTTGTTTTGCTTTGCTTGTGTGTGTGGCTTTTGCTTGCTCGATTAAACTGTCTTTATTTCAACCCATGAGTTTTCTAGCTTTTGCCCTTCTGATTCTCTCCCCCATCCTGCTGGTGGGGGAGTGAGTGAACAGCTGTGTGGGGTTTCTTGGTTGCTGGCTGGGGTTAAACCATGACAGGGACCTTTGTTGGACTTCAACATTGTTCCTTGTTCCCAATTCTCCAAAGTTTACATAAACAATAACTCTGTTGTGAGTACCAATATGCGGTGATTAGTACAGCTAAGCAACAAACACGTTAAACATAGGACCACAAATAAACACAGTATTAAAATACACTTAGAACGAAAATGTTTTGTTAGTCTTATATTTGGCTCCTAATCAAATTCTCTATGGAAATACTGTTTATATGTATGTGTGTCTACATTTAATTAGAGATATAAATAATATATAAAAGTAAAGCTTCCTTCCAAAAGTTAAGTTAAAAACCAGTCATTTGGGCATCAAAAATGCAAAATACAACAGCCCAGAATCTTCCTCTTCCTCAGCAAAGTAAACAGTGGCAAAAAAAATATTCAAACAACTAAAAGACAGAAAAGCAAATAACACCTTGTCCTCCCAGCAAAAGTGCCTAAATTTGCCGTATGAGCAACATTCAATAAAATGCTCTAAACCCAACAATATTTTACCAGGACTGAAGACCCAAACAAATAGCACACTTTATGTAACCACTGCAAGCAAACTCAATGTGAGAAAAAGACCAGTAATCTTAGATTTGCAGTTCTGTATAAAGTCTATTGATACTGTCTGAAACAAGAAATCTTTTCCACTCGAGAGCTTTTTCCCATTCCGATGAGAATGACACAACATTTACAAATATATAGATACTAATAAAAAACTGTTTCTGCTTATTTTCTGTTTACTTTTAACCAATTCAACCATTACCCAAGAGAAACAGTGTTTTCCCACTATCCCAAACATTCCCAAGCAATGTGTAATCAGAGAAACCATTAATATCAACTAGCTTATTTTTATACCGAGTAAAGGTTACAAATACTTTGAAGCCCAGACAGCAAATTCAGAGTTGAGACACTACGAGCACTCATCTGAAAACACTGATCAACTGATGCAGTGAAATTAATCCCTTCTCTATTTGCATTCCTAACTTCAATTTTGCAATACTGAAAAAAACCACTGCCTAGAGAATAGAGGTTTTTGTCTTCATTGATGTTCTACCTACATTCTTTTTAATCTTGGCACCCATGCATATCAAAGAAGTACATAGTATATAGGGAGTTGGTGTGACCTTAAAGTCTTTTACAGATCATCATTACACTTTTATTTTGTATCATTAAGGTCCCACAGCATACACAGAACTTCAGCCTCCAAAGAGAATCACCCCAGAGGCACCAGAAATACTTTTCCTAACATCTGATGAGCTACACTCAAATGTGACTAAAATGTTTCTGGGCATCAAAAAAAAACCAACCTTGAGTTGCTAGTGTAAATTACATATATTAGAAAACTGCAATTCTACATGTGGACCAGCACAAGATAACTAGATGATAGAAGGGCGAGAGTATTTTTAAAGGCAACACAAAAACCCACAGGGATTACACTCCTGTTCTCAAGTGCATCTGAGCAACTACACATACCTGCAGGCATATATATATCCCCTTACTAGTTTCCCAAAACTCAAGGCTTTCCCACTTCTAATACTTTCTGTCTGAGTCTTTCAGCCTCCTCTCCCCACATAGGGCTAGGATAGAAACAGAATGGTCACTGACAACGCAGAGGAATTATTGCAAAAAAAATCACATCCAGAGGAGGGTACAGAGCTGTGTAACTTGCTGTAAAGGAGACACGAACATCTAATCAGCTGAATTGCTCTCCTGACTGTGCTATTTCTACTGCTGAGGCCTCAAGTAATCACAGTGGGAGATGAGACACTTTTTTCACATACAAAACCCCCAAACAAATTTAAACATCTTCATCTGTAGTCAAACCTTATCCCAGGACTCATTATTTCATAGGGAGTAACTGCCAAAATCAAAAAAGGTTTAGGACTTATAAATGATGATTCTAAAAGCTAATAAATTATTAGATTTGGGCACAATATTGTGAGACAACAGAAAGCAACATGCAACTAAATGCAAAGATTCTGTCCCAAAATACAGATTCTGTCGATAAGAATCCGAAATCAGCAAGGAAGTAAGAAATCATTTTTTCAGAAGAAAAATAATTTTATCATCAAAATTAGATAGCAAAAAAAGATGGGCTCTGAGAATCAATGCTTAGTAAAATAAAACTTCTTAGTTTGTCTTCCGGCATGCAGTTTCTATTAAGTGTGTGTTGTCGGTACTTTCCATATGGGCTTTAAATCAAATTCCTGTTTGTTATGGATACACCCTGCAGGAACAGATACTCCCTAAAGAGTAATGACCCCACACAGCACTCACACTGGCATAATTTTCGCCAGTGAGACGAGCACAGTAGTATTAAAAGGCTTCAGAGCTCTTTCTAAATCATTTCCTGCTTATTTTCTTTGTACATCTTTTCCAAATTAGTACAATGAATTTAAGTACTTCAACATCATCTTTCAGCTCTACCCAGAACAGAAGAGCTTATGGCTGTTTATTTCTGAATTATGCCCTCAAATTTTCGCTCTCTCAATTAAAAGATGCCAGGTCCATGCCCTAGGTCCAAGGGCAGTCACCAGGGAGCAACCTGCATCCATGCTAATCCAGTCCAAGCCTCCCAAAGAGAGTGGCCACATCCAAACTGTGTGGTGGAGAACTCCTGGCTGACTCCCAGGAGTTCATAGAGTCATAGAACATTTTGGGTTGGAAGGAACCTTTAAAGGTCTTCTAGTTCATCTCCCCTGCAATGAGCGTGAACATCTTCAACTAGGTCAGGTTGCTCAAAGGCCCATCCAACCTCTCCTTGAATGTTTCCACAGGTGGGGCATCCACCACTTCTCTGGGTAACCTGTGCCAGTGCCTAACCATTCTCATAGTAAAAAACTTCTTTATATCTAATCTAAATTGATCCCCTGTCAGTTTAAAGCGATTCCTCCTTGCCCTATCATTGCTCTCTTGTAGCCCCTTTAGGTACTGGAAAGCACTCTAAGGTCTCCCAAGAGCCTTCTCTTCTCTAGGCTGAATGACTCCAACTCTCTCAGCCTGTCTCAGGGGATGTGCTCCTGCCTTCTGAAGATCTTCATCATCTCCTCTGGACCCACTCCAACAAGTCCATGTCTTTCCTGTGTTGAGGGCCCTGGAGCTGGACATTGTTCAGGACAACACAACCTGGCTCAGGTCAAAGTGT
>NW_008690618.1:27669-29653 GCF_000695815.1 Acanthisitta chloris | reverse complement strand
GCAGGAAGGAATCTTCTCGGTCACTGTCTAATTTACTACTATATCGCTAGTCTTTGTAAAGATTTCCCACTAAGAGATCCATACTAGTGAGCAGCGCTGGAAAAATCACATCCACAATGAACTTCCTAGAATAATAATACGTATTTAAAGTTTTCAAAAAGCTAATGTAATTCACAGGACAATACTGCTTAAATTATAGAATCACAGAATGGTTTGTGTTGGAAGGGACGTTATTACACAGCACAGCTTCTGTGGGCAACCTGTGCCAGTGCCTCAGAGCCCTCATCATAAAGAATTTCTTGCTTGCATCTAATCTAAATCTCTGCTCTTTTTGTTTAAACCCATTCCTCCTCGCATCACTACCTGTCTGTGAAAAAGTCACTCATCCCTTCTTTTACACAAGTGTGTAACTGTCTAAGTATTGTCAACTTTAATCGTTGAGTTCCAACCTCAAAAAAACCTGTGCCAGTGCCTCAGAGCCCTCATCATAAAGAATTTCTTGCTTGCATCTAATCTAAATCTCTGCTCTTTTTGTTTAAACCCATTCCTCCTCGCATCACTACCTGTCTGTGAAAAAGTCACTCATCCCTTCTTTTACACAAGTGTGTAACTGTCTAAGTATTGTCAACTTTAATCGTTGAGTTCCAACCTCAAAAAAAGAACCATACACTTCTGACAATTCCCTTCTGTAGGGATGTAACTTAGTGTTACCATCTTGCTGGCTTCTAGCCTGCTTTCACGGTAGTCTATTCTTCTACAGAAGGTATTTTCTGTGCACTATTTATTTAAACATGCAATGTACTATGAAAGCATTATGGTAGCCAATGCAACTGAATTATTGCCATACAACATGTGAGTTTTGGAAATCTATCCCTAAACTAGCAGTCAGAGTGACAGATGAATGGTGTTTTTCCTAATCCAATGGGAAAAAAAATGAAACAGAGCATTCACAGCTTGATGCTCTATGCATTCCTTTGTGTGTCAGTTTAAATTGCTGATAGGAAGACTTTTTCCTGGTGGGGGAGGTATTTGAGCTATAAAACAAAATATAAAAGAAAGGGTATTTATAGAATTAGAAGTTAGCTTTTCTACACTTTGTTCACTTAAGTTTTAAAATAGCTATACTTAATTTTAATAATAAGACATGGAGAATTTGATAGTGGTTCACATAGAAAAACTATGGACAGGTCACCCAAGAGGTTCAAAGTATTAACAGAAGGACAGAAGCACCCAAAACTGCATCTATACCCAAACTGCAAAATAAGGAAAAATTCAAAGATTTTAAATTAACATGTGCCTTCTTCGCACACCAATTCAGCCATATCCCACAGGAATATCAACTATCATTTCTAAATGATTTTGAAGGACAGAGGAATGCCAAATTCCAATTCACTTGAAAGGTTTCATTTATTGTGGATTCTATCATACCACAGGCAAAGAAAGGAAAATTGAATTACCAAGCACTACCAGCTCTGGCTATTCCACAGCGCAACCTGTACAAAAAAGGAGGAGTGTGGATAGATTGCCATTGCATGAGTTATTTTCCCCCATTATGAAGACAACTTCTATGATCTGGACAGCTCTCCTTCACGGGCACAGTTCCTCACATCTAGGAATGAGATTCATTTATTTCATCTATAACTGTTCTTAATCTGAAGTGCAGCATTTCACTGGTGCTTTACTTCTGTCTCAGGAGGGCAAAATAGTAACTGTTAAGAAGTGAGAGAGAGGTACTATTCCGGCTTTTATTTCATTTTGATTTTGCCAATACAGTTTGCTGGTTTGCCACCATTCAATGCCATTATTGCAGTTTTTACAGTAAGTGATCTAATCACAATGTATCAATAACACAATCAAGTGCTATAACACAGCAATGTGAATTTTGGTCTTAATTTCTGCTCTTTTAAGAGTGCTCCACATTGCCTATTGCTGGTATTACTGTTTCAGAGAGTCCCTTTGCTTCAAATTAAAACCACAGGATACA
>NW_008690618.1:15474-27654 GCF_000695815.1 Acanthisitta chloris | reverse complement strand
AGCGTCCTTTCTTTTTAATAAGATAGTGTTAATGGGTCTGTTTTAGTCAAAAAAGTGTAGAATTATTTCTTTCCTTTAGTAATGCCTGAAAGTGGCTTAGAGCATTGCTTCCTCCTTTGTGGCACAAACATGGAATAGACCTCACAGCACTGCAAGCACGAAGGCTTAGCTCTAATTTTATGAAATGCTTTAAAAGAAATGAGTATAAACAATATTTGCATTTTGTATCATAACTGAAACCATACTGCTAAACAATCATATCCTGTTTAGCCCATAATGACATCAGAAATATATGTTTATCATCTGCTCTGGACAACTTAGCATGATTTTGGCTCAGGGCAAAGTGGAACCGAAATCATTCACAGTTGTCCAAACCAAGATAACCACACATTTCTGAGGTAATTGATACCTAAAAGGAACACTGCCTTTAGATTGCAGTTCATGATTTGAGTACACTGATTTCTTAAAGAACACTGTTAAAGTGTCTATTGGATTTCCTCCAAAACTTAGTGTGGATTAAACAATCTACTGCAGAAAGCAAATGTGATACAGGAGATTAGCCCATACACTAACAACTCTTCCTTTAGGAATGGATCACATTTCCTACTATCTTTGATTCCTTTCCACCCACCTCAACGTGATAACAAAATCCCAAATGAAATAAAGTCAAAAAAACCTTAAACATTTTGAATAGCATGTTTCAAGCAATCTTTCATGTTTTGTCATTAGTTTTCAAGGCTAACAAGAACAAAAATAGATAGTACTGGCTTCATACCTGTATATAATTCCTGACCTATTCAAAAATAAGTAGGTTTTGATTTTATTATTTTCTAACACAGAAACAGATCAAGAGTTCATGAAATGTAATTAAGTCAAGCAATCAAGACAAGAATTACTTTATATATATATGTACACACACACATACCAGTTCATGAATTACAGTCTGCTGATAAAAAAAACCCCATGTAGTCAGATGAAAGATAAACATTTGATTACAGAAACACATTCCATGACAGACAAATATAGAATCAGATTTGCCTTTCTCTAGAACAGGGAACTTGATACTTTTATCAATTTGTGTAGTTTTTAAGGCCAGAAAAATAGTATACGCGAACAACAGAAGAGAATAAAGTCAAGCACATGAAGTCAAGCACACAACCCACTCATTCAGAGCAGTGCTGTTATCTATTTTCGTACATACAAGCTCAGAGGATTTGCCAGCCTTTATGCAAAACATAACATTTTGCATAAATAAATAAGTAAAAAAGAAAAGAAACTATCAGTTTCCAAAACACAAACAGTGGTTGGGAACAACTGTTCGACGACACTAATTTCTAGCTGGGGGGAAATGGGAAATGTTCCTAGCCGAATTCTTAGAGGGAAGGGACTTTTCATTAGGTTTTGATTTCTCCCCATTACAGGGAAGAAAGAAGGGGAAACAAGATTTGGAATGTTGCAGTTCTGAAAAGAGGCTCTAGGAAGAAGAAAACAAATAGAATTATCAGTAGTGAAGGATAAAAATTTCATTATTTATTAGAAATTTCCATGAAGTCCTGAAAGTGAAATGAGGTCCTGATAGCCAAATACTAAACACAAAATTACTACTGAACACATGAGCCAACTCAGCATAGAAAAGAAAATCAAATCAAAGCACCCACTGAATGGCTATAAAAAGCACTCTAGAAATAAGGAATTTCCGACAGCCATGTATGCTGCATTGCTGTCTAAAAATGGATGGAAACTGGCTCAAATCCTAGTCTGAAATTGTGTCTGCTCCCAGCACAGCTTTGACCCTGAAGTCTAGTTGCCTTCAAAAGACATAAGGAGGAATTGAGCATGAAGAGGGCCCATGGACTGCTCTCTGCATTCACTATGGACCAGATTACCAAAAAGACAGTCCTGTCCATCTACAGAAAATTTAGCCAAAACCATAGACTTCCATGCTAGCACAGCTGCACTGCTTCTTGACCACACCTAGGTTTTTGAGAGTGATATAGTACTGCACTCTGCAATGTAGACAGAATTTTTCATAACTACATAGATCAGAAAATAGGCCTTAAAAGAAGGATAGAGAGCAGAGCATATATTCAAGCATGTCTGCTTTTATTTTATCTGTAAGCTGTGTTATATGAAAAAAGTCCTCAAATGCTATTAAAACAATTTTCTAATGAGACAGATAATGAAAAATAAAAAAATTATTGTGAAAAATGCATGTGAAATATTTATAAATAGAATCTGCTTTCTGCAGAAAGGAAATACAAATACATGGCAGACAAAGATCCATAACTACCCTTCCATAATCTTCCTTCTCAGCATGTGTGCTTTGAAGGAATAGAAAAAATATGGAAATAGAATTCCTTTAGACCATCTGGGCAAAAGGAAAAAACATGTAACAATGATTTAATATGCAGCATGAAAAAGGCATCAGACCAGCATGGTGTATGAAATTTTCCAGTTTTTCTTTGCTGGAACTGGGTATCAGTAAAAGAAAAGAATTACCTCCATCCGCTCTTGCTTGACATCATCAATCTCATCATCTTCAAACATGGCTAAGAGCTCTCCAGTCTGGTCAATGGAGTTGAGAAAGTCTTGAGCAAGCTTCTGCCTTTTGTTGGTGTTATTGCTGTTGAATTTGTCTTCACAAAGATAAGCAAAGAACAACAAACTTAAGCTATTTGGCTTCTACAAACATCAACCGATGCCCCTAGGAGGGACCTGTTTTAGAACCCGATGCACTATGCAGAAACTATATTATACTTACTATCCCCCTTACCCAAGTTGTGCTACTTGACCAAGGTGATGTCACTGCTCAGCTGCAGTGGTAATAAAAAAATATCTTTTGGGTTTTTTAGTATAACCTAGTGGTTTTTTATAATCTAGAGAAACCTAGTCAGCTGCTCATACATCATTATTTCACAAAATCGTTAAATCAACTATATTGGAAAAGACTTCTAAATCCAAGCTATGACCTAACACCACCATGTCAACTAGACCATAGCACTAGGTACCATGACCAGTCTTTTCCTTAAGCATCACCAGGGATGGTTATTCCACCACCTCCCTGTGTAGTCCATTCCAATGTCTTCTCACTGAAGGAACCACAGTAGACACAGTTGTAGAAGAAACTACTCTTTGGTTGCACAAAACCCTCACTCATGTAACAGAGTATAGAGAGGAAATGTTCTTCCCTGAAAACATGTGGAACGCCCTCATTATATACAGCCTAAAGGAAATCCTAACACAAGCATTAAGATGCAGTTCCAGAGGTGATGGACCATTGTTCCACAGTGAAACCTGAAGAACCCTGGCAATGTGATCTCTGTTGCTCTAAACAGAAGGGCAGCTATAAAGACATTAGCTTCACAAAAAATTAATGGCTTCCATTACCAAAGCATCCTGGAAAAGGCAGTCTAATTCCAGGATAAACTGTGTTTAGGAAGCATTTCATGAGTATCTAAATGGCTTAGGAAATTTATTTATTTGTTTTAAACAGTGACACAGGCTTAAGCATTAAAACTCCAAAGTTGTCAGGTAAGAAGCTATACTGCCAGATTTTTTGCACAAAATTATACACTTCCATGTGTGGTGAAAAGAAAAGGCCACAGGCAAATTAAATCTCAAATGAGTTGACAAAACCTTTTCCACAGATTGCCTAAGTCAAAGCAAGAAGTACAATGTTTACTTAACATCAATGTGGATGCTCAGAGGAACCAAACACAAGGAATTCATTGTAAGGGAAAAAATAACAAAAGCTCTGAGAAAGGACATAAGTGAAATACAAAAAGTTGCATATGGACATTGCTAGATGTTATAACAGTATGAAAAGGTTTAGATATGCTATGATAAGTTTTAACTGAACTTTTTACAGAGGAAATGTTACTTCTAATATCAATATAAATCAATAAAACCTTAGACCAGCAAACTATATGGCATAAATTACTCTATATTTTTTCAAAGAACTTTAAATGCATTGCCTATAAAATCTGTGACTTGCTCATGGAATGAGGAAACAAAAGTGTTTCCCATTCTTTAAATTACAGATTCAAAGTATAAAAGTATAAAAGTATTAAATTGAAAATTGAAAAAAAGTATAAAATTGAAAAAAAGACCCAGACCATATATTAGTATCCATTTACTTCAGCTTATAGGACTTTTTTTAAAAAACATGTCAAAAGCTTTTGATAATAATTTTTAAAATGTCCATTCAATTGTGGGTTGTAGATGGTGCATTTAAAATACAGATGTTGAAATCAATTAGCCTTTAATCGCCACTGCTTTCTTACTTCAACAGAATTCTGAGTTCTGACATTCAACACTCTTATCATTTGGATGGCAGATACAAATGCCTACTTCAGAAGCATTTCAAATAGAAAAAGAGAGATTTTCAATAAAATTCCTTTGGAGAAACAATTTTTGTGCCCCTAACTATCAAGCAAGACATTAATACTTTGCATTGAGCTCTTCAGCACATTTACAAAACATCAAGCCTTCCCCAAATTAAGTAATTTCTTTTTTCTACCTTCAAGGAGGTCATCTTCTTCTATTCCTTTGACAATTTTAGACTTGTAGTCACGGAAAAACATGTATTTAAGTAGCCTTCGAAGCTTCTTCTAAGAGAAAAAATAATAAATACATTAATCTTAAAATTACTTTGTATTTCATAAACTTCTTAACACACAAGCATGCAGATGTGTAATACAGTACTCAGTAAATATGATTTTAAAAATATTGATAATCTTCAATTCTGCAGAAAATCCATACATAAAAAATCCATCAAGGTCAGTAGCAATTCAACATTTAATATTATTTATTTGAGCCCCTTGATACTCTGTTTGCCAACTATGAGGCAAAAATGGGTTTGATTTTCAGAAAGGAGGAACTCGGCAATCAGGCTTTAGGGTACTCCAAAATCTCTGCTTAATTTGGAAATTCAAGCCTAGAAATGCACATTTCCACGAACTTTGACATCCATATTAACCGCTGCTATCAGCATAGTTTCATGGATCACATTAGATAAAAAACTGGAATTGGTTTTCACGTTTTTAGTGTTTTTTAATTTTGAGATGGTTTTAGTCATTAGGTTTCACCACAAAATGAGGAAGGAAAAACAAATGGTAGAGAAAAGGAAAGGGGGGAACTAGGGAAGATAAGGAGATAAAGGACAAATAAATAATGTAGATAATAATACTTGACCATCATTTTTTAATATTTTTGAAATTAGAGGAAATAAAATTAATTTTTTTTCCTTATTGACCTCCTTTACTTCCTATCCAGAGAGAGCAAGACCATCACTAAATTTGAGATTTTAGTGAGATAAAGTACAGGAAAAATATTATAAAATAATGTAAAAAGGATTTACAGACTACTTAAATGACAAAACTGCAATGGTCACACTGTCAGATGTCACATCTACATCTGCATTTCCAGGGGGTAATTGAAATGAGTGATTTTTAATAAAGGGATATAAAGGATAAGGAACAATAGTTATACCTTATTAAAAAAATGTGTACATTGCCCACCCTAGAGCCTTGTCAAAAAAATCTATTGATAATTGAAGTTATGGGAAAAACAGAATTATTTAAAACATAGAATGATTGTACTGAGCAAAATAAAATACAACTGCAGAGCAGCTACGCTTTTAAACAAAGCTATTCATGATGGTGGACTCCATTTACATAAGTTCAGCAAGCACTTGAAAACACAATAAGCAGCTGACTGTAAAATAAGAAATTTCTGTCTTATTACTGTACCTTATCTTTGCGCATTAAAAACAGAAGATCTTCAGCAGAGATGACTCGAGCTCCTCTCATCTGAGAAACTTCTGCTGCTTGCTGCAACTAAAATCAAGTAAAAAATTAGGATAGTTGTTTCTGTGTTAAAAACTTTATTCACTGGGGTTTGTTTTAAATAAATTCAAATAATATTTTGCACAGTTGTGTGTAGTAAAATATATGCTGTGCACTAAAAGACAAGCTGGGACTCTCAAAGGTGTCACTCACTTGGGTCTTGATTGCCAAGAAGCGAAAAACAATTTTATGAAAAGCCTGAAAGACTTTTGACAAATCTCAAGCAAAAGCTTTTTTTGCTTATACTTAAAATGATTGCTTTTAAAAAGCACTACAGCCCTTTTTTTTTCTTCCCTTAGCACAGAAAATGAACATGTAATTCTCCCAGGCAATGTAAAAATGCCAAATTCTTGCCATAGCACTTTATCTGCAACTGTGGAAGGGTGGCTGATCCCTCTCCCAATTTTTTTAGAATAACAAATATTAATTTTAAACAGCTTACCTAAGTATTTTTTGAAAGAAACTCTACCCCTACTTGACATATCATTAGTACAAACCAGGCTCGCATGGAGAACATTTTTAGGCATGGTCTTATTTCATTTGGGAGAAAGAAAATGAATTGATAGGAAACACTGACTCAGTTAATGAAGGAATTGAAAAACCTTACTGAGCAGACCAGGCCATTCAGATATGTAAGCAATAAAGATGGGATTGAGCAAGGAATGCTACAAAAATTGATAAGAAGTGGCCAAAGGAGTGTGAAGCAATGGACTGTCCTCACCTCCATTGTGCCTCTAAAGGCCCCAAACGCCTCAAATTGTGCTGTAAGGAGCAAAAATCTCTTCACAAGAGACTAAGTATGTCAGTGTTCAGTAGATGCAGGAAATTGGGCTAGTTTGTACACAAATAGATCATATCAAAACCAACACAATCTTAGAAACCTTGCAACTTCGGTTAGAAATGTGTGCAAGCTGATGCTTATCAAACTACTGGGCTAAGGATGTTCAAAACAACTGCACAAAAGAAGTCAGTGAGATTTACTCCTTTTACCTCTCTAGTCCTTAGTTCTGGCATAAGATGATCATAGAATCATAGAATGGTTTGGGTTGGAAGATATCTTTAAAGTTCATCTAGTTCTACTCCCTGCAAGGAGCAGGGACATCTTCAGCTAGATCAGGTTGCTCAGAGACCCATCCAACCTGACCTTGACTGTTTCCAGGCATGGGACATCCACCACCTCTCTGGAAAACTGGTTTCAATGTAAATCAGATGCTGTAGAGACAGTGGGATAGAAAGGTTGCTTCACAGCATGGAATATATTTTTTCCTCTGATTTAAAAATCACTGTCCAAAAAGCAGGATTTAATCGTAGTTTTTTTGCTCTTATCCTCATAAACTATCTGATGAAAAACTGACAGTGAGCACAGTACAAATAAAACCAGGACAAAAAGTCATCAAAAGGAGGAACACCTTAAAAATTCATACACACCTGTAACACAATCAATAAACAGCAACTTAATTTATTTTCAAATTTCTCTATGTTCTTCATTCAGAAATGCATTAATGCACCTGAAAATAATTTAAAGAAATTCTATCCTTCATGCTCACACTAGCAATGGTTTCACTCAATATCACTGGCTGAATAAGTATATTATTAATCTGAGCTCCCATGCTGCTATGACTTGAAATAGGCCTATTCAGAAGTTAAAAAGATCAACAAAAACAGTAGCTGTTTCTAATATCCAAAGAAGGGGGGAGGTTGGGGGGGGGGAAGATTTTCATTTTGGCAAGTGTTCAGTGGGCAAAAGATTCAGTCCATAAATCATAATACTGCACTACATTGATTTTTTTTCCACACTAATCACATGCATACAAAACGTTAACTGTATCTCATACACACAACACAAAACATACTGCATGAACAGGTTCAGATTTTCCCCTTGGAACCCTCTTTTAGCCCTTGCAGTCGCCAAGACCAGAGAGATTTCAGGAATTCAGAAGTCACAGTAATATAATCTTACTTGAAAAATGTAAGAATGTGAAAAACGATAGTTCTATTTTTTGGCATAAGGAAAACTGTTTCTTATTCTGATTAGTTTGAGGGCACGAAAGCTACTTATATTTCTAACATAAAATACAAAGAACTGGATAAAAAAATTACTAAGAATGAGCCCATATTCCTCTCTGGTGTAAATCTATTGCAGTTAATGGATTTATGCCAAGGCTGACATTGGCCCCACTAAGCTTAAAAGTGTTAGAAAACCTGACCCTAGCATGGTGATAACACAACACAGCTTTTCCAAATATCATATAAAACAATGGCAGAAATATCCAATGGGAAAGTATGCTCTACTTCCCTAACATGTATAGGACTGTAACAGTGATCTCCTGGTCCCTTCCAACCCAAACCATTCTATGATTCTCTGAGGCATTAGTTTTCTTACCATGAAATTCACATATATTAATTTCTGTGTGTAGCTGAAATACCTTACTTTTCCAAATTATAAACATGTGACAATGACACTTATAGCAAAGACTGTGTGTGAGCTGCTTACAGGAATCTCACATTGAAGGAAGGGAGAGTAAGGAGCAAAGGCCAAATTCACATCCCATTTGCATCTAAGTAAATCCTGAATAATACCATTTACTTTAATGGAGTTATTCTGGACTAAATATGAGATCAAAATCTGGAATAAAATATTCTGTTTCTACCAGAACAATAAAAACTTTATTCTTGTGTTGTCTCGACTTTTACATCTATTTTATTTTAAGGAACGCACACACAGCATTTAATTTCTTTGGCTTAAAGAAAGCAAAATACGAAAATAATTACTTCCCGTACGGTTATAAAATATGGATTATTTATCCAAATAGACCGTAATGAGTTCTGCATCGGTACACATATTTACCTGGGAAACCAGAATATGCTCAGGTAAATATGTGTCCAAGCAATTAAAAAAAAATTACGTCCCACACAGATGAGGTTGGGGGGAGGAGATGTATTTATAGTTTAACACGCACATAATTGACTCATTCAAACCACAATGTGAGTGCTTTGCTATAATTAGTATTATAACAAACTGTCTTATTTTGACTGTCCCAGAGTTCCCATTAATATGCAATAAGCCCCGATTCCTTAATTTCCGGAGCTGAAGGCCTTGTTGAGTCATTACCATGGCCGTGTTACGTGATGAAGGGGAATTGCAGGAAGCCATACCAAAGAAATAATCCATCTCCAAGCACATGAGCATTTATCATTTCAGAAAAGCTGTTCTTAGCTCTGAAACCCTGAAGTCAGGAGTCTCACCCTTAGCTGCAGTGGAAGCACAGGGAGGGTTTTACTTCGTGAACAGCAGGTCTGCTGCCCATGACTCCAGAAGATAGGTGGGATAGAAATGCTGCAGTAACTTTTCATACATGAGATTATTATATGACAATGGTAGGGATATGGCAAGAATTTCCCACCATCTCCCTTCTCCATGCCTCAGTGATATTCAGTGCCAGTCACAGAATTTGGGGCAGCAGCAGTTCCAACATAGTTGCTGTCATCTCATTTTTTTTAAATTTTAAATTATTCAGAAGTCCACATTACAAAATATTTGGTTTGGGGTGATATTGAAAAACAGCAAACAATCCAAGTTACTCAGCTTTTTAAAGAAAAACAGGCTAAATTTCCTAATACCAGCAAACAATATTTGAGACATCAGAGCCTGAATGTATTTTTTATTACAGCTGAGTTATGAACCCCTAAAAGTGAAGTTTAAACAACGGAAGTGTTGAAATGATTTTAACTATAGGAGCACAAATAGCTCTGTTAATAATTAGGAGTTTATGAAAAATAAGTGTATTTTACAATTTTTCACATTACAAAGAAGGTAGTATATACAGTAACTATATTTTAAAATCTAAGAAGAAATGGCTGGGGAATAATATTTTAAAATGCAATCATGGGTTTAATGACTTTATGAAGTTAACTTTCTTGGCAGGATGAACTGAAGTATGTTAACAGTCACCTTACGGCTATTTTCTTTTTGCAACTTCTGCAAATTACAGATTTGTTGAAAGGAGTATTCATTCTCCTGTGACAGAAGCACAGTTACTTCAATGGGACTGTCTGCTTTTCTTTTTTCCATAATTATTTTTTTCTTCCGCTACCTCCAAAGTCAACAATCACCGATACTTCTACAAAACCATCTTGATGGACAAACAGACAAAAAGTTGGAAAACAAACATGCTATGTTGTGACATAATCCTTCCAGTTAAAATGCAAGACGGAGTTGGAATGGCAATGTTTGCATGCCTTGGAACTGCTGGGAGCCAAGAATAATGCTGCAGGAGCTACGATTTTGTTTTCATTACAGAAGAAAATTAGATCATAGTTCACCTGGCTGAATTTTTTTTCTGAGACAGGAAGGTTGTTTTGTTGTTCAATATGCATTAAAATGTCCTATTTTAAAAAATCTTCTCTAGATTAAAACTATGCAACTATAACATAACCAAAGAATAGTCTGAATTAAGATAGAGTCCTGTAAATATATTCCAAACAGAGCATCCTGATACTTTTCTGAAGACAACTAAACAGAAGAGGTAAATAGAAATTTCACTTAAATCTTTCCATATAATATCTCACATATTGCTAATGCTGACACCTAAGCTTCTAATTCTAACACACACAGAGGAAAAACACAGTATTTGTTTCCACAAGTCAGCACAGGGACATGGTTTATGCAGTTAGCACATCCTGGGGAGATCATTACATTATGGAGTCCATTAGAGCACTCTAATAGGTAATGATTTAGGATCACTGCACAAGGGCTAAACAGCATGACTGAATCATCACAAGCTGCCTGAACTAGAAAATGTCCATCTGCAGAACAAAAGACAATCAATTTTCTTCTTATTAGGTGTTTGGTTTAAAACCTAACTATCTTTCCACTGAAGAGAATTTAACGTAATGCCAGGTGATTATGTGCGATCTCAAGAAGGTGAAACTCTGCATCACATTTTGAGGCTTTAGACAATCATGGAATCATAGAATTATTTCTATTGGAAAATACCTTTGAGATCATCAAGTCCAAGTGTTAACCCAGCACTGACAATCCCACCAATAAACCATGTCCCTAAGTGCCATGTCTACACATCTTCTAAATACCTCCAGGGATGGTGACTCCACCACTTCACTTAGCAGCCTGTTCCAAAGCTTGACAATCCTTTCTGTGAAGAAAATTTTCCTTATATCCCATCTAAAGCTTCCCTGAGTAACTTGGCGCCACTTCCTCTTGCCCCACTGCTTGTTACCTGGAAGAAAAGACCAAGCCCCACCTGGCTACAGCCTTCTTTCAGGCAGCTGTAGAGTGATAAATGTTCTTATGCTTGACATACAGGGAGTTTCAGTCCATACAGATCATGAGAATAGGAAAACATGAGTTCATACCCCACAGTCTCTGGCAATTATTGAGAACTTGTTTTCATAGACATAATTTGTTATATTTGTCCCTTCATAAAAACCTTACTCTTGAGGCATTGAAGCAAGATTGACTGCTTCACATTCCCTTCCATCAGGTGGCAACAGCTCCAGATTTCCAGTTTAGCCAGCCCAGAGAGCTGGATCTGGATACAGAGAGACTGCAGCCAGTTCCTAGCAGATGAAGAAGAATTACACTAAAAGCATCTCTAGCAGGTTACACCAGAACTCTTTTCCTCTAAAAGCATAAAGAGCGCATCTACAGGTCAATGGTTTCAACATCAGAGGTGACAAGTAGTTGACACAGTTAAGAAGTCAGACTGTTCCACCCCTTTCCTCAGCTGCCTTCAGATTGTGTGAGTCAGTCCTATAAACTCAAAAAAATATCCCTACACCAGAGCCTGCACATTTTCAACCACACCACTGCTATCCAAGAGCCCTACAGAGTATAAGATGAAGAGAAGATACTTTGTTACTATTTCCCTATTACAGAATCACAGAATCAGTTTGGTTGGAATGTACCACAATGGGACATGTGGTCCAACCTCCCTACTTAAGCAGGGCCACCCAAGAACACGTGGCTCAGGACTGCATCCAGACGGTTATCCAGTGAGGGAGAATCCACAACCTCTCTGGGCAATCTGTTCCAGTGCTCAGTGACTCACACAGTAAAGGTCTTCCTTGTATTCAGGCGCTTGTTTAAATTGAACATTTAATAAATTTTAGGACATCACCATCTCTCTTCATTCTACTGACAACTTGCAGACTTTTGATTATAAAAAATGGTTGGAGTGGAGGTTTTTGGGTTGATTTTTAGGCTTTTTTACCAACACATTCAGTACAATCAGAGTAGAAAGAATGCAACAAAAGAAGGTACACACTCAGAGAGAGTGAAAACTCATAGGGAACAGTTGAAGGGAGCAAAAGCAGA
>NW_008690618.1:0-15434 GCF_000695815.1 Acanthisitta chloris | reverse complement strand
TGTTACAAACACAATCTTTCTAAAAATACAAAATAAAAGAGGGGAGAGATCAGAAAAATTTACAGAGCCTTTACAAAACTGCATGGACTTAGCTTGTAATGGAATAGGCCAACAGGAAAACACACCGTGTTCCTGGATTTTACCCATAGTGTACTTATAGTTTAACCCGTCTAGAAAACCCTAGAGTTGGAAGGGGAGGACTTTCTAGCGACAATTGTCATAAAAAGACCATTACTAAACAATTCTAAGTTAAAGCACATACTATTGCTTTTGAAGATAATGCATCAATACATCATTTAGGATGACCAACAAAGCTTTTGAGCACACCCTGTGTAACCCATCCAGGTTGCTGATGAAGACACATGGACTTCATTACTATACTTTTTACCAATGTCTAAGAGATATAAGTGTTGCTCCATAGGAGAAGGGACAGGGGAAAAAATAGGTGAAAGCCTTTTCTCCTGTGTGAAATAAATCAGTTTATTGGTTCAGCTCAGTGAATACAGTGTATTCCCTCCTGCAGTTCAGTAGACAGAAAAGAAGAAATCCCACCACAAAATTGGATTAAGGAATGCTGAATCCTTGTATATTTGTTATTTTCAGCACAAATAATCCTAGCTGAGTCCCACATTTACTGATACTCTGAACCATTCTTCAAAATATAAACAGGCACAATTATTAGAAAAAAGATATATGATTTCTAAAGCACAATAGCTCAGGTTCTGCTACTACAAGTGAAGATTGGTATCTATTGGAGATGAGTTTTAAAAAATTATATTAAATAGATTAAATAAGGAAATTAAATTTCCAAGTAAATCGTGAATTTATTACTGCTATTTTGGAAAAGATGAACTTTAAATCAAAGCCCTTTTTAAAACAAATCTCTTCTTTATAAATAATTTAAGCTCAGCTTCTAAATTAGAGCTTGTTTTTCTGTTCTCTGTCACACAGGGAAAAGAATTTAATGCATTTATGAACAATAACTACATTTCAATTTAAGCTTCAGGCATTACTTTTCCCTATTTTTCCTACTTTCAATTTGAATTCCAAAGTCAACATTTTGGGCCAACGTTTTATAACTGTAATTCTTCTACTCTCCAGGAAACAAAAGAAACCCTATTGCATACCTGACATTTATAGCAGGCAATACTGACCAAACAAAGTGAAATTATACCAATGACATTAAAACAATAAAGTCTCTAGGTACAGAAAACTATTCAGACTCACTCAAGTCAGTTTTCATGTGGTCAAACTATTTGGTGGCTACATAGGCATGAATTCAACACTTGGTGTAGCACTGAAGATGGCCACTGCTGATGCTCTCTCCCACTGCTGGTGGTGATAACAGCAGGCAAGAAAACAAACTTGGAAACTTCTACTCTAGCTATTATTATTACGGGGAGAAAAAATAAGCTTAAAAAATATCATTCAAGTGGAAATGATGGAGTACTGTTGCCTAGAATGAGCAAGAGACTGTGAAAAAAAAGCTTTGCAAACTTCATACATATGAAAAATTCATTGGCCAATATGAAACTGAAAAATTCTCAGGGCCAAAAGTACTTCAGCCTCTGCAAACAGATCTCTCTATTTCTGAAGATGAGTGTAGATGTCCTCTGTTATTGAGTGTTCATGTTCTAGGATTGTCAGGATATTCTAGATGGTGAGGTAAATAGTGCCATCCCATTGTAAATCACTGACAGCAAATTTCCCAGTATCTAGACTAAAGAAATGCTGATGTTTTGGAGGAAATTATTGTACAATAATAGAATAGTATGGGTTGGAAGGGAGATCACCTAGTCAAAATTATAATAAAACTAACTACATTTGGAATCAAACTTTCCCAATGAGCTGTTTCATTTTCACAGCGGTATCACTATAGCTATCCCAAGTTGAAAATCTCACCTATAACTAATACTGTACAAAGTTACATCTTTGACTGCTTTTATGGTACTAAATGTTACTTTGAAAAAATAAGGACGTACAATCTTTTCATCAATATATGAATTCACCTTACCTTTCCTTTAGTAAAGAGAAAAAACAATCAGAATTTACCATGCTTAAGAACTGAAGAAAATATTTTAATATTTAGTCTATTAACTCAGATTTATTTTCCCTCTATCAATTATTTCTATTTCTTTTCTTTCTCTAATAGTACTATGGCATGCAAACCAGTAGAGGTTTACATTATACCCCGGCTTCCTGTCCTTTGGTTTCAGATCCCAGAAGAAACCACCACTCAGGATTATTGTTACACAGTTTCCAATGCTGCAAGCAGAAAAAAGTCTGCTCTCTGTTGATTGAAAGACCATCTAATATAAACACTTTCCTTTCTCCCATTGCTGTAGAGAGCACCATTTGTTTAAATCATGCATCCTTACATTGCTCATACAGGAAAATAATCATGGCCTTATATTAGTTTCACCAGAGCACAAAATAAATACTTTTCCTTTCCACATGACAGAAATTGGAATCAGGCATCATTGTTTGACATGGGGAAAATAAGACATATATCTACCTATTCCGAGCATAGAGATAAAGTTCTTTCAGAGGAAGCCTCAGGCTAATGAAAGAACTGCACAGCAAGTACTGCTATGACGAGCAGGCAACCAGCAGTGCACTAAATATAGAGAAAATCAACAGGTTGGAGAGATGGGCAGAACAGGACTGTCTGAAATTCAACAAAGGCAAATGCAGAGTTCTGCACCTGGGGAGGAATAACCCCAAGCACCAGTACAGGCTGTGGGCTGACCTACTAGAATGCAGCTCTGCAGAGAAGGATGTGGTGGTCCTGGTGGATGACAAGCTGTCCATGAGCCAGCAGTGTGCCCTTGTGCCCAAAAGCAAACATGTTCTGGGGTGCATTAGGAAGAGCATTGCCATTAGGTCAGGGAGGTGATCCCGCCTCTCCACTTAGCCCCAGTGAGGCATCTGGAGTGCTGGGTTCAGTTCTGGTCTCCTCAGTACAAGAGAAACATGGAGCTGCTGGAGAGGATCCAGGGGAGGGTGACAAAGATGATTAAGGTCCTGAAACCTCTCTTAGGAGGAAAGACTGAGGGATTTGGGTCTGTTCAGCGTCTAGAAGAGATGGCTGGGGGGAGACTTCATTGATGTCTATCAGTATCTGCAGGGAAGTGTCAGAGGATGGAGCCAGGCTCTGCTCGCTGGTGCCCAGCAATAGCACAAGAGGCAGAAACTGATGCACAGGAAGTTCCACCTGAATATGAAGAAAAACTTCTTTACTGTAGAGGTGACCAAGCACTAGAACAGATTGCCCGGAAAGGTCATGGATTCTCCCTCACTAGAGGTATTCCAGAACCATCTGGATGCAATCCTGAGCCATGTGCTCTAGAATGGTCCTGCTTGAGCAGAGAGGTTGGACCCTGTGACTCATTGTGGTTCCTTCCAACTTTACTCATTCTGTGATTCTGTGAAGAGAAGGACCTTGATCCTCTGGCTGAATTGATCCCAAACCATAAAAACATTTTCCTCAAACACCTCAAATGAATCACAAAAGTATAAATGTCAGAAGACATTGCTGTGAAAGTTTATAGCAGGAGACAGGAGGAGAAAAAAAGGATTCAGGTTCAAACAATACAAAATGGTACCATCTTCCTTTAGAAAGTTCTAGAACTACTCACAGTCCTGGAGATATATGCCATCATGCTCATACTTTGAAATACTGTGCTATCAGTAGAAGACTTCATAAGTTAAAAGATTTTACCTGAAATTATTCATATTCATCTTTCTTCATTTTTTTATTCTCATCTGCTCAAATGCATATGTCAACCAAGTGGGAGCTTCTCAGTTTGCATAGTGACTACAACTAAATGCTACAGAACCACTCAGATTCAATGCTGAGACATAATAGATGTACAAGACTATGGGTTTTGGATGCCAGAGTCGCCTTGTTGGGTGGCTGTCTGGGTGTCGTGGTTTAACCCCAGCCAGCAGCCAAGAACCACACAGCCACTCACTCACTCCCCCACCAGCAGGATGGGGGAGAGAATCAGAAGGGTAAAACCCAGAAAACTCAGGGGTTGAGACAAAGACAGTTTAATAGAGAAAGCAAAAGCCACACACATAAGGAAAGCAAAACAAGAAACTAATTCACTGCTTCCCAAGGGCAGGAGGTGTTCAGCCATCTCCAGGCGAGCAGGGCCTCATCACATGGAATAGTGACTTGGGAGACAAACGTCATCACTCCAAATGTCCCTCCCTTCCTCCTTCTTCCTCCCACCTTATAGACTGAGCATGATGTCATATGGTATGCAATATCCCTTTGGTCAGTTTAGGTCACCTGTCCCTACTGTGTCTCTCCCAGTTTACCATGCACCTCCAACTTCCTTGCCAGCATGGCAGTATGGGTGGCAGAAAACGCCTTGGCTCTATGTAAGCTCTGCTCAGCAATTGCAGAAACATGTCCATATTATCAACCCTGTGTTCTGCACAAATACAGAACATAGCCCTGAACTAACCACCGGGAAGAAAGTTAATTCTGCTTCAGCCCGAACCAGCACACTGGGCTTGAAGTACATTATACTACCTGCAGAATTTTGACAGACAGGAAAGTGTCATCTTGCAAGATGTACTTGAATGGTCAATTGGAAAACAACAGAATATATTCAATAATAAATAATAAGTGAAATGAATTTACTTTGCATTATTTTCAACCACAAGATATGCATGGAATGTACATTATGACACTAGAAAAAGTTTCAGCCTGTTCTGTAATCTTTGATTTCTATCAAGAAATCTCTCTCTAGCTCATTTCAGAATCACTTCAAAATGCCAAATCTGCAACTGCTTTCTTGCAAGAATCTTCTAATCCAAGATAAAGGAAAAAATAGAGGGAAAATTAGGAAAACAATAGTCCCAGTCCAAGGTAGTCTTATTTTTATGTAAAAATGAGGAAAGAAAGTCCAAATTTTTGCATGTATGTGCTGGTTTGTCATATTTTCTTACTTATGTATATGAATGGCATTCATACATATACATATTCAGAGCTTCAAAAAACACAAGGTAAACTGTAAGATGATAATATTAACATGACAAATTTTCTCTGAAGATGAAAGAAAGAAAAAAGGCAGGAACTTTGCTCAGAGAGAGAAAAGAAAGCAACATGAAGGAGCATAAATGTAAAATCTGAACAACAGATATTTTTGTCTGAAAAATGGCCCTGATTTCCTAACTCCTATTTAATGTTCATCCTTTAATTAACATTCATTTCCCAAGGACATAAGTTTGAAAAGGCTGTTTCACATTACTTTAGCACGAAGAGAAAGAATCACTTTTAAGCCATGAAAAGGCTGGGGAAAAAAAATAAACATGCCTTCTGAACATAATTTCCTCTTTATTGCTACTGCAAAGTTATGAAATGAAATCTATTATTTAATTACATTGGATCAAGCAACAGGAAGGGAAGGGAGTGTTTGAGTCACAACATCCCTGTAAGGATAAATTACTACACTTCCTCTTGCTAAAAGACAGTTTTAATGAAACTGTGCAAATGGTTAAAATCAGACTACTGGGAGGTAGGAAGATCTTCTTGCTAACATAAAAAGTCCATAAAATGTACTTTGAAATTCTTAACAGAAATATGGGTAACAATAGGGGGGAAAAGTAGCAACATTTCTGCCAGAACATCAAGTGTTTGAAAATACATTTATTCAGATTATTTACAGATCCTGAAGACAGTTTAAAAACTATACAATAACTTCTGGGCCTGCTTTGTTTAATGCTTTGCATTGGAGATGTTTAGATAATCTATTATGAAAACTTCAAAATTTATCTCCTATTACTTCCAAAACTTTATTAGTCATGTGGGATTTCCCTTAGCTGTAATTCATCATGTTTACTAGATCCTTCAAATTGAATGCAACTGTTTAAAAAGTTAAAGCATTTTATTTCTTTAGTATGTTCTTGGCATAAAAACTGGGAGGGATTGAAACTATAATGAACAGATAGCATGAATTCTATGATGTTTGAATTGATAACTTGGCAACTGGTGAAGAGTCCACAACTGGGATGTGAATGTGCAAATGTGTGATCTTATATATAATTTAAATTCACTTTGACTTGGGTGGAGATGTTCTGAAATAATTTTTCATGGAAATACTATCTTTTCTCAAAATTAGAATACCCCAAAATATGAGGAAATTTCACAAATAATTTGAAGAACAATGGAAAATATCGTTGATGTTGTTCAGGAAAGCTTCTCCTAAGACTAAGGGTAGCTTTTTTCCCTTTGAAAAAGCTATCCTAGAGAAACAGAGACTGATTTGCTTGGACAGGACAGGACTAACCTCTCAAGACTGCAGGATGGCTGACATGGAGTATAAGACAAGACATTTTTTGGGGAAAGATTCAGAGAGGTTTTGTGCGGGATAAAGGAAACAAGATAAAAAAAGCTGCTTGCAGAAATTTTCTAGACCAAAATATTTCATGGTGTCCTCCTAATATTTGGTCCATAGTCTACTTCCAAACTTCTAACACTCTATGGAAGTGGTTATAAAAGACACCTTTTACTCATGTGGAATCTCACAGAATCCCATGATTCTTGTATTTTTTAAGAAGTCTGATCTTCAATGGAACATCAAGGAGGTTACTTGCTCCTAATGGGTAGAAGTCACTGTATTTACAGAACCAGGACTTTACTTGTAGAATGTATGAAAACATGAAAATATGTCATGAATCTCACTATACATTGTGTATTTCTTCTTCTCTTGAAACTCAAGTTATTGGCTACTGTCAGACTTGAACTGGCTATGGAGACATTTGGTTGGGTTCAGTGAATTTTTTAATATTTTACCTACCAATGCTTTATAATTAAAACTTGCACATTCTCAAACTGGGTGTGAACTGGAAAGGCTTTGGCAAACAACCAGTCCAGTCAATCCCAACCACTATCAGCGGCTTAGCAAGAAGTCTGATAAACTAGAGGAAACAAGAGATTCATGTCAAGGGACAGAAGTAATTGGTCTTTTGCAAAATATCTCTGGAAACAGGCAACAAGTCCAAGCTGTGGACCTATACACATCCATTAGGAGAACTCAAACAATTTCCCCTTGCCCTGGGGAGATCTCTGCTTTGGGAATCCAACTGTACAATCTTATAATTAAATGCAGCTCCACTGAAACTGCTCACGTGTTAAGTTACTAAGGCAGAGCACAAAGTCAGGATATCCATTACTGGTGCCAGAGAAGGCAGAAGATAATGTCAATGATGCCAGTGGGGAGATGGAAAATTAGTGTTTCCAGCATTTATCTTGATCCTTTGGGAGGCACAAAGGAAAGTGTCAGCACTCCAGGGCTAAGCTCAAGAGTCACAGAAACATCACAGAAATCTTCAAGAGGAGAGGTGGGGCTCAGGGGAAAAAAAGCAATGATGGAAAGAGAGAGAGAGACCTTGATATTTCTGCATGAGTGCACAGTTTAAAGGGGATGTTCTCCTTTAATTATTAGAGATAGTCTCTGCAGTGTTTATGGAAACGGAGGAAAGACTATAGAGGGGTAAAGTGCAATTGCTAAAGTGCAATTGATGAACTTCTAATGAAAAAACCAAAACCAAACACCAAAATACATGAAAAACACCTTCATTCCTGAAAAACAATGGAACACTTCCACTTCCCTCATACATTTATAAGCAAGTGAACTCCAGTATCAGTCACAAACTGTTAACTATATTTACCAAAAAAAGAGTGAAAATGAACATGAGTAGTATCAATACAGGTACCAAGAGACAGAAATAAATCCCTGTTCTCACAATGATAAAGTGGATGGATGCTTTTCTAAAATACATGAGGAGTGATCCAAAGTGAAATGTAGAGCAGATGAAGAAGGCTGGGTAATATTTCAGAAGGAACATTGATTACTGAGGGGATTTAACAGATCAAGAAAGTAGGGGATAAGATTGCTAACAATAATGATGGCAAAATTCTCCAACAATACAGTTTTCTCCCTTTTTGGGTTGCTTTCAAGGTTGATTTCTTTATTGTGGAAATTCTAGGTTACATATCTGAATTTGACATGTTCATATGACAGTGGTATCTGTTCTACATCCATTTTACAAAGAGGCCAAAGGAGGCCCAGAACAACACCCTACACACAGGCAAAGGCATTTGCCTTTGTTTGCCTCCCTCCCCATCCAACTAGCAGCATTCCTTCACTGCTAACGATTCTCCTCCTATACATTAGGAAACAGCTGCAAAATAATGCAGAAGTATAAAAAAAAGCCCCAACCAAACTTAAGGGTTTGTTGGATCTAAACTTGTGTGCACTCCTAAGCAAAAACTATAAATATTTCCCAGAGCCTAAAGCTGTGAAATGCAGAGGTGATTTAGCAGACATGCAAACCATAAAACTGTGCCTGATACATTTCCCTTCTAATTTAGAGTAAGTGGGCCAGTCTTATATCATATAAAGTCATAATTCTCAGTGACACTTAAACCAAAAACTAACTAAACATTTAAACTAAAAACCTGCAAACCTCCATGAAGCTTTACAAAGAGTATCAGTCATTTTAACATAAAGCTAAGAGACAGTAGTATAAACAATGTCAACACAGTCACCAGTCTGCAGTTTAGAACCTGAGCCTGGAATATAAAAAAAGAAAATTCTTATATTCACAAGAAGTCACTTTTCAGTCAGTGGCCTTTTGAGGAGGAAGAGGATCTGCAGCACATAGGAAATTCACACCATTAGAACTCAAGAAGTATAGGAATAAAGAACTGCCAAAAGTGAGGCTTAATTAGGTTTGCAAGTCAAATTAAGAAGGAAAGCAAAGGAAGCTTCCGATATAAAACAGTATGAAGAAAGATAAACTGTGCTGAATGAGAGATGGATAAAATCTAAACATGGTTTCAAAACAGAACAATTTTCACTCAACATTGAGAAGAACAGGTTTTGAGCATGGGAGAAGTGTAGGACAACTCATGGAAGGGATATATCAAAAGATATTAATTCTCATGTACTGAATGGAAGTAAAACTCAAAGATTTTAATGCACTCCAGTCATCAGAACTGGATATCTCAGATGTGAATGAACTGTAAACACAACAATGTCTGCTGGCATTAATATTCAAATAAATCAATTAAGTTTGGAGAAGCTAAAGGGATCAAATAATTATAGGCTGCTGCCTACGAATAATTGAAGAGCAATTAGAAAGATGAAGGATCCAAAGTCTTCTTGGAAGTGTCAGATGATATAATGAGGGATGACAGCCAAAAATTGCAATTTGGAAAGATCGAATAGGATGTTAGGAAAACCTTTCTCATGGGAGGACAGAGCAGTGCAGGAGTAGTTAAGCAGGAGAGGCTCTGAAAAATTCCTTGGTGGAGCTTCCAGAGCCTGAGTTGGACAAAGCCATGGCTGAGCAGATCTAGTATTGGTCACAGTCCTCCTTTGACAGGGTTGGACTAGGTATCTCCAGGGCCTTGACTGTTTCCTTCCCTTCTATATTTCATGTATTCTCATACGGTTTTGGGGAAAATTATTTACTTCTTTTTGTACAGGTTCCAACACACCTCCCTACCATTTGGAATAGGGTCCTCTACCTCTTGATACACCAAAACTAAAATTATCATAAAAAATAGTGTGTCAACGAAGTGGAAGTGCAGAATGCCAGGTCCTGAGGGCTCTGCAAAAGACAAAAAACACAGGGGGAGGTGAGAGAAAACTCACCACATCTTTTAGCTGCTGCTACAACCATCAATAACCCCAACATCTATCAGTCACAAGGAAAAGCTTGTAACAGCACTGACGATAAGGAGTAAAAGAAATAAGGTCTGCTCTTTCACACCAGCTGTCCCATCGTGTGCTGAACAAGATGTAGGACAAGATGAAATTTGGTGACTCCTTCAGTAAGAATGAATAAATACATAAAAATAATGGGTTCAGTCGCAGCAAGTCATCAAGGCTGACAAATGGCAGTTGTGTGTAAAACGAGTTGAGCAAGGGTTATTGGGGTTTCTTTTGATACAACTTGAATGAAAATCAGCTTCTATGATGGTGTAAGTATTCCCAGAGTAGATTCCTTAATTATTTGCAGCCTTGGTTCATTCAGATAAATAGGCTGTGCTAATATGTGTTTGAGCTTCACTTCGAAAAAAGAAGGTTATTCGTTACAGATGTATCTCTGCGCTGTGCACTCAGCCACATGCTGCAACTAATAATAAAATGCAGTATGGTTGAGCTCATAGCTCACAGTTAACGTTATAATTTCATCTATTTAAGATTTGCCTTTTTAAAACCCTCTAAGCTAAATCCTAAAGACATAACACAAGTTTTTACAGAATAGCTCCAGAATTCTGCCTTTTTAATGGATTCATGTAAACAGTGATTTATAGTCGAGTTACTATTGTTAATAAACTTAAGGCTGTTGGAGTTTTTAGATTCTCTTTAGATAAATTTCCCTTTATAGCTTACAGATGCAATGAACTGTAATATATCAGCTAATGAAGAAAGAGAAGATTTTTCCCATGAGAGGCAGCACCATAGAGAGTGTTTCTGCTGTTTAGAGACACTTGCAGTGAAATTGGTGGCAAGGACAATGGAACTGGGACAGAGGTCCCCATTCCAGGACAAATTCCAGGTTGTAAATAAACAGACAACGCCACATAATGTATATATTACAGTGACGTTTTCTAATAATCTTGGAGTACTTTACAAGGAAACTCAGAAACATTATCCCCATTTTTCTAATGTAATACCAGAAATGCTGATATAAAAATTAATTAATCTAAGGTTACTTTACATTTTATTGATTCTAGGCCATCACTTCACTACCTGACCCTGTCCTGAGTATGACCCAGTAGGGAATACTTGTAACTTTTATCCACATCTTGGTTTCAGAGATAAATCATATTTCAGATACCTCCTGTATTATACATTTGTGTATGTATATATATGTATATATGTATATGTATATATGATACATCTGTAATGTAATCCGTATGAAGGCAAATATCTGTGCAAATAATGCTTTAAAGGGCTCTGTGATGGCCACATGTTGCAGTGATATCCACCTTTGGATGATTATAGCTTCTTTGATACCTACTGTATAGTCAGTTGATAAGCACAGAATGTTTTAAATGTTTAAATGGAACGTTTAAATTATGTTTATTGTCAGAAACTAGATATAATAGGATCATTTGATATGCCAATTCCCCATAACTATCTCACAATGCACAGAAACATGCATCTGGATGCTTCCCATTTCTTTAGCCTTCAGTCAGTTGTAAAATTCAGGCTTCCACAGTCAATGCAAACAAAAACACCAAAAGAATTCATGCCCTGTGTCGTCATGAAATGTATCTTCCATCATGGTACTGGTATAAGATGCACATCACCTTGCTTAGTGAATCTGCACTTATTCTCTTGAAGACTATATTCAACAAATCAAAGAAAGGATAATGGATTTTTTGATGGATATTTGGCAAAACACAAAGTTAAGTGTTGCAGCAGTAATAGGAAATTCTTTTGAAATACATTATATCCAGACATAGGATGAAATAGTCAACAGTTTGAAAATCTAGCTTAATTTCAGTGGATTTGTATCCTTAAAAGATCAATATACTTCTGCTAATAGCTTCTTACAATGAAAGAGTTTTTTAATTAAGCAGTAATAGTGTTGTATTCTATCAGCTACAGACTAAAGTAGTGGATCTTATTGTATTACTAATATTATCATAGATGTAAAGTAAGAAATTCCTCCTCTAAATATTAATAAGCAGCTCATATCAATGGTGTGTGTTATCCTCTCAGTGCATACAAGGGCCTTCCTGGCTGCAGTACAATCACACGTACATGAGTCCTAGAAATTAAATGTATTCATTCTCAAAATTTCCTTTTACTCCTGCTTCCAGTCAGTAAACCAGAATAATAATGTGCTACAGTTTAACTCTCTGTCAAGGAAAATAACCTAAACAGTGTTCACTTCCATGTGGGAATACAGAGTCACAGAACTCCCCTTTCTAACCATTTTTATCTATCCTCTCCTTTGCTACCCATGTTCCCACCTACCACATCAACAGCTGTTTCAATAAGGAGTAAAGTTAAGGGAAAACGGTTCCCTTTCCACACTGGGACCACAATTCAAACCTGATCTAAAGTACTAAACTAGATCAGCACCTGATCTTTAGCTACCATCCACTTCACAAAATACCCTGTCCATTGCTTTCTGCAAGTGGACATCAGTGGCAGCCTGGGCACAGGAGCACAGTATGAATTATCAAGCTTAAACTGGGCTTGAGGTCATTGGGAAGGATGTGTGGGAAGTGGGATGCATTTGCATCTCATCTCTTCCTTTACAGGTTTCTAGCACAGTTTCCATAAAACAGAGATACTAATTTTTAAAATGTCATTTGTGTTTCACAATATTCTTAAAATTTTCCTCCACACATCTCTTTCAGTAGTACCACTGCTGCCCAGTAAAACATGATCTGTATTCAAAATCATGCTAAACTGCTGATTTTTAGAGGAAAAAACTGTGATGTGCAACTGAATGTGTGACATTTGAACGTTCTTTCAAGTTCATTTTTTTTAAACATTCTAAATCTCTTTACCGTTCAAAATGTACTGCTAAGTTTTTAAGGGCAAATTTTACTAGAAATCCCTTTCTCACTTACTCTTGTTTTTCTGTAATTAGCGTTTCTTTTGCCATGTTCTATGCTCCATTTCAGTTAAGAAAAATGTTCTGGTTTGAGTATGTAAGAAAAGTGCACTTGGTCATTTTTAAGTTGTCCAAGACAAAAACAAATTTCTTACTTCAAAAGGCCTAAGCCTGAGGTATTTGTGTACTCAAATAACATGACTTTTGAAAAAAGTCAATCTTCAGGGAAGAATCATTACAAAAATCTAATAAATGTTCAATGAAGCTAGAAATAAGAAAGTAATTAATCCAATTTTAAAAGGATTTTTCTACCTTTTGACTTTCTCCTGTTTTCCTGTTTTTGTTAAGAGGCTTGAAAAGAGATGCAGAATAAATGTTAAATACTACTGAGCTGAAAGTGACTAGTATGATTTTGAAAATGACACTAATATTCTCCTTGAACTACAAAAGGGCCAAATACTATTCTAAAAATATAAAAAAGAATGACTCGTATCATATTGAACATGGAAGCAGAAGATAGTTTTGGCAACATGGACATGAAAATTAACTATTTAAAATATTTTGCTGAGTAACACAATATTTCTATTATTAGTAACATGTTTATTAACATAAAAAGTTAAGTTGAAAAACAGGCTGCCCAGAGCAGTGGTGAAATCATCATCCTTGAAGTATTCACAAGCTTGTGGATGTGGCACTTAGGGGCATTGTTTAGTGATGAACATGGCCATGCTGCATTAACAGTTGGACTTGATGACCTTAGAGGGCTTTTCCAACCTTAATGTTTCTGTGATTCTAAAAAGCAGCAAGATTTAGGTATGGCCCAGAAGGAAGATGCAGATAAAAAATGGGCAGTAGGTCCCAGGGAACATTATAGCTTTAAGCAACTCTCAGAGATTAATGGAGAAAAGATAAGGAGCTTGGTTTTGTCCTTCCTGAATTTCAGGGGATAAAAAAGTATTTCTAGGGAAACATGCCAAAATGCAGTTCTGAGTATACACAGATGAGTTGAGAGTGGAGAGAGAAATATTCAAAACACCAGTGTTAATATGATATTGAATCCTTGAAAGCAGATGAGGCTAGAAAACCCACTGATGAAAAGGAAACAGGGTAAGAACAGAAACTTGTGGGATGCCCAAAGAAAGTAAGAAAATGCTGTTGAAAGATACATTGAATTACATAGTGCAGGGAGAGGAAGATTAGAAGAATATGGTGTTTCTCCTTAGCCTGAAAAAAAACCCCTCCACTTTAAAGTAAGATTTAAAAATGATGTAACCACTGTGAGAAGAATCACTTCTTAGTTAGAGCACTGGAGATCAAAAGAGCCTCAAAATCTTCCTTCCAAACTCAAGAAGAGCCATATTTTCAATTTCTGATGCTTAGTAGCTGCCACAGACTTGATGCACAACATGATCAGTTGTGCTTTCTCTTTAACAGCTCATGGGGTAAGAGCAAACCCATTCATTAGAACGGGTATTTCTGATGGAAACCACCAACCCAGACCCCTCCTCACCATGTTACACTTGCCATAGAGTTATATTGAATATAAAGTTCCATATTACCTTTATCTTCTGTTCAAGCAGTACAGAGGGAAACTGTTTTGCACCTGCAGCTTTTATAGGGCTGGAATGGGATTTTAAAGGAACTGCTGAAGTGGCTGAACACTTTATGTGTGAGACCCAGCCTGTGCTCTACATACTTATATTTGCTGCACAAATCATTGTCAGCCAAATTAAATTGAAGTGTGAAATATGGCACTCCAGAAAAATGACATATACCACTTTTGCCCACTGGTAGAAAGAATAAGGCAAGAAAATAGGAAAAGCTCTCACACCATTCATTGGATTTTGAGCTTTAAATGACCAGACATAGAGATGCATACATGAAAATGGGTTCAATTAGACAAACAGCAGTACTTCTTTAATAAAATCATGCTTAACTCTTTTAACCACATAGGTCGTGGGTTCAAGCACCTCCATTTCTAATCCTTTGAGGAGGACTAGATATTTTCCTAATGCTTTAGCATGAGCATCTTTGTGGCTTCACCTCAAGTCCTGTGTGCTGTTCTGGGTGCCACAATATAAGGAGGATATAAAGCTATTAAAGAGCATCTGAAGGAGGCCCCCAGAGATGGTGAAGGGTCTCAAGGAGAAGCCATATGAGGAGCTGCTGAGGTCACTTGATCTGTTCAGCCTGGAGAAGAGGAGACTGAGGGGACACTTCATCACTGTACACAACTTCCTCATGAGGGGTATCAGATCTCTCCGCTCTGATGACCAGTGACAGGACCCAAGGGAAAGGCATGAAGTTGTGTCAGGGAGGTTTAGGTTGGTGTAAGGAATTAAAGAAGACCTTGTCCATGTCAAAAACTGCTAAGGCCACAAAAGGGATTCGCTCTAAGATGTGCTAGTCACCAAGGCGACAACTTGAAAGAAGCACGAAAGAGGTGAGTTTGTGCTAATTCCAGGCCTAGCAGAGGCAAGGTCTGTATAGTATTTTTTTTTATATCTCGTGAAAAATTCCTGCTTTGGCAACCTGCGTATACGTATCACTGGTCAAAGATCCCCCCGGACAGGCAGTATCTGCCACCAACAAACTCCCACCTCAAGGAAGCATGCAAATGAAGGCATGCTCATCCTCACTTCACATGTAAATTAAGAATATGCCTCCACAGATATCTGGAATTTGGACTGTATAAAGGTGGTACCCCCAGAGGAGCAACCTGGGACCCCCACCACCAGAAGAATGACTCAGGACCCCCACCATCGAGAAGCCCAGAGTGAAGCTCGACCAACAGGACTCTGCTGGATCCACAGGTGGTGACTACCTCT
>NW_008690617.1:26958-41740 GCF_000695815.1 Acanthisitta chloris | reverse complement strand
ATTTATATAAATAATGAATTTCATGGTGTATCGAAATGATCCACCACTTCACAGTGACTTCAGTGAGTTATGCAGGCAGAAAGAACTTTCCCAAATTCATACTTTACAGTTTTCCAGACAAATGGTATGCTCCATTTTGGAATGAATTAAAATATTTTTATAAGATGAAACTGAGATAGATGGGAAAGCAGCTACATTGATACAGGCTGATAACTTAAGCTGTACAAGAAGGATGAAAATTATTAATCTATTCTCATTGAATATATGTCTCAAGTCTAAATGTAATCACTGTAAATTTACTGTGTAACTTGGCTTTCTTCTGTTTGATACAATATGAAATGGTATACACAAATAAAACCATGAAATATTTTAGAAGTAAAAAGCTGTGTAATTAGTGCTAAAGAGCTGAAACTACTGCAGACAAAGAATACAGATTTCAAGTGAACTTGAATTAAATCTTTAATATCTTTGACCTTCTCAGCTTACCACTAGAGTAGCTGGCAATGGTGCTTTGCAATTGCATGCAGAACGCTTTACACAATTTATTGTTCAGTTTGTACAGTCTTTTGTAATAAAATAAAAACCCTACAGCTTTCTAAAGAAGGGTCTATTGTGTTGGATAGGTAAAAGCCTAAGAGAAAATGAGAGATTACATAGGACAGGAAAGTAAACCAGTTTTGCATTTGTCTGTCATGACTGCCATCCAAAGAATAAGGTCTTCACAACAAAATCTCCCAAGGTCTTCTTAACATCTAGTTTTGATCCCCCTGCCATGGGTAGGAACACCTTCCACTAGACCATATTGCTCAAAGCCCCATCCAACGTGGCCTTGAATTAATAAAGCAATAAATAAAACAATGACTTTATATAAAAAATGACTTAGTCTCTGTCTGATCCTATAAACCTGGCTCATTTGGGAGCTCAATGAAGGACAACAGGCAAAGAAATGAGCTCAGGCAGTGTGTCATATTACTGAGTTGAGTTTGTGCTATTAATTAAAATAAGACTTAGTACTACCTAAGGATTCTCTGTTCTACCTTCAGTACCTTGGTAAATTAATTTCCTGAAGTCCTCTTCATTCAAACAAAGGTACATTATGATAGATGATCATATTTCTCTATGTTACTTTGCAAGATAATGTACAAGAGGTCTGTTGGAGGCTAATGCTGGAACTGATTGAGTCTTATTGGACCTGGCCTTACCAGTATAAAGGGGCAGATGAAGCCTGGCCTTAAGGACAAATTGACCATCACTACATTATTGCCTTCAAGAACATCATTACCCTGCAGTCCCATGGAGACGGATACAGGGGTCCATGTTTTCTTTAGGTATTGTAGGAAAGTTCAGTGAGGTATGTCTTGAAACCCTGATGATGCATATTTTAAAAAGCTTCTGACAAAAATATACCTCAGCACCATTTAACTGCAACATATTTTCCATATATTGCGTTGAATGAGCAATTCCATTTGAGTAAGAAGAGGGGGGCAGCAATGCACACTTTGCTGTTAACAACCATTAACATCAGACATTGGACAGGTATACCAAGTAAAGGTCTTGTCCCCAGGACTCTGATTTCGGTGGAAAAAACAAACCCTTTGCTTCTACTAGTTTCATTAACAGTGAATTCAGTAAATGCTATCTTTGTCTGATTGTCTCTATATAAAGGACATGCATCTTGAAATAAATATTTACATAGAAATTTCATCTAGTTTTGCTTCTAGAGAGCAAACTGTTTTCAATAAACTGGAGCTGTGATGAGACTTGGGAGTATTAATATGCAAATATTACAGTGAGGCCCACTTACAAGAATAGGCCTGAATTATGTATTTGTAATTCAATGTCCCAAGATTTCTAATACACTCTTGAGAATAATTGCAGCTGCAGTACAAGTGATGTTAAATACAGTGAGTGTAGAATTTTTGTTTTCCAGTTTTTGCCTGGTTTTCTCCATCAGATTCTTTTTATTTCAGGTGCTAACTATGACTGTCCCAGAGCTCCCCAGTGTACACCTATTGCAAACTGAATTTCTTCATCCCAGCTCTTACATATAAAAGGCACAGAAAATAGCATGAAGAAAGCTTCCTATTAGGGAATGCAGAGGAAAAATGCCAACAGATAGTGATTCTCAGAGCAGAAGATATTAAAGAAGACAAAAGGTAGCACAGAAGAGACCAGGAGCTGAGCTGAGATGCAATAACATTGTGAGGAATGGATCTAGGTCCATATCCATCACTTAGCCAGAGAAACAAAGGCTGTAGTTTCTACCATCATCTTAGTAAGTATTAAAACAAAAGATTCCCAAGGTTCACAGAAGTCCTCAGTTTCTATTTCTATATTTAGGGACCACATTTCCAAGGAGCAAGGTAGTAGCATAGTTAGTGTAGCCTTTGGCAGCTGGACTGAAATGTAGCTAGGCATATGACTGCTCTCATCTCTGATCCCTTTCACCTCCACAGCCTACACAGACATCTGCAGAGCCCACTTAGAAGGTCTTGTCCTTCTGTTCTTGGTGATACACTATGACCAAGCTACAAGAAGGTACTCCTTTGTAAAAGGATTTTCTTATAATAATAATCATCATCATTCTTCTTGCATTATTTTTCTACTGATAGTGTATATGTTTGATTATGGGAGAGAGCAATGAAGGAAACCGCTTTGGAAGAACAAATTTTATTGCCACAGCTCAGCCTTTGGTGAATACACATTATCTGATAGCGATTTTTCATCTATTTGCCTTTCTAGGAGAACAGGAAGACTTGCATATCTCTTTCAATTAGGAACAGCGTTCCAATCCCATTTGTGCCAGTAAAATCCTCCAAAACTCAGTGGAACAGCACTGTCAAAACACCTTGGACTTAAGTGTTTTACTTTTATGAACAACAAAGGCACTCTTACCCACAGTCACACAAGTGAGTAAACAAAATAGGAGAGAGTAAACTGAATAGAAGAACAAAGCCAAGCCTAGTTTGTATTTACTTGTAAATGAAAAACATTGTGGCAACACTACAAAACATGGTGCTGGGATCTTCCTCAGATAAAGTGCCCATGGATTTTTTTTAAAGACTATACAGCATTTTAATTAAAGTCATAAATATTATTATAGGACACATTAAGAAGAATCGGCAGCACCAATGTTGCGACGAACTCCGTGATCCAGTTCGGTTCCATGACTCCAGCTCCTATTTCAAATTGCCATCCCGTTTTTCAGTCAGCTGCCTTGGAAGCCATGCTGTTTCATGTGGGATGTTTTGAACAGCTCCCCAGAATGGAGAGACAAAGGGGAGCAGGGATGACCCTGTTCCCAAGCCCAGTTGAAATCCTTGGCAACTTCCTCCTAAAAGCAGATGTATGTCATGCTTCTTGTCACCATTTGCACCTCAGCCTTGTTCTTTTGATTTCCACAAAAGGCAGCAGAAGCAGCAGACACATGGATGCAGGCTTGTTCCAGCCCTACAAAACTGTACAGAAATTACCTGCATAAGGAATCATCTTCCCTATTCACTGTGAACCGCACTCAGCTAAAAGCAGTACTTACGAAGAGACGAGACTGACTCATGTCCCTCTCTTCTTTTCTTCTTAGTGTAACCAGCAGTCACCATTTCCCCATAGCAGGAAGTAGTGCTTGCTGAGACACCTTCCTTCTGCCTTGCTGAGAGCTTAATATTCCTGTTTGCACCTACTTAGCTGCTGGCACTGTGAGTGGGAAAATGAAGAAGGATGTTACGGGAAATTCTGATGAGATGGTACTTTGCAGTCCCCCGTATCTCTGAGAATTGTTCAGGATCAGCTCTGCTGACGATGAGGACAGTGTGACTTCATGTTCTGTTTGTTTCAGGCTTTGCCTGCAATGGCCCTGCCTTTGCTGATTGAAAATTATTCCTGATCTACATGATGTCAGGGTGAGATTAGCAGCCCACAGGAAAAGCACATGGTTATCTTTGCCTGCTTTATATTTTTCCCTCAGTAAGTTTGGCTAGAATCTCTGCCTCCTAAAGCAACAACAGACAGATCTGATCACTGAATTGAGGACAGATTAATAATAGCTAATAATAAGCTCTGCAATAGAGCAAGGGGCCTGAAAGTGGAAACCTCTACATCAGTGGAGCTGGAATTGGAAATTTCTTTAATGAAAAAAATGGGTTTGGAATTTGTACTTGTCTGTGCAAGCAGCTGGGCTTGCTCGAAGTACAGGGAAGGCAGCTACTTTAATAGTTAGACCTTTTTCTATAGGCCCTTGTTTAAATTAAATGAAGACGTTTGATACAGAAGACCTTTTAACATCTGTCCCAATCACCTGTAGGTAGGGACAGGAAGCTCATCCTGTGTTTGTCTGGCTGGCAGTTACTCAAGGGCTGGTTTCTGCTGCAGTCAGCAGCACCATGCGTCATGAATTCAGGCAGACTTTAGTCCTGATGACTGAATTCACAGGCACAAGAAATTGCACACAAATCAAAGGGCATTGAAATAAATCTGCTTCTATCTGCCCCACTACTGCTCTCATAGTTTGTGAATTCTTTGGAGTAAGGCAGCAAGGCATAAAATGCTTGAAGATGTAGAACTCAGAATATACACCCATAAGCAATTGCATGTATGTATATAGGTAAAGGTATAAACATGCATTGTAAACAAACACACATAATATACAAAAAATGTCTGTGTACAGAGGGGATTTCTGCTGGCATATATCCTCAAACATCTGTTCAACACACAGAGAATCATTAAGGTTGGAAAAGACCTCTAAGAACATTGAGTCAAAAAAATTAGCCAGCACCACCATGTTCACCACTAAACTGTATCCCCTAGTGCCACATCCACATGTCTCTTGAATACTTCCAGGGATGGTGATTCCACCTCTTCCCTGAGAAGCCTGTTCCAATGCTTGATTACCCTTTTAGTAAAGAAATTTCTCTAATATCTAATCTAAACCTCCTCTGGTGCAACTTAAGGCCATTTCCTCTCATCTGTCACTTGTTCCCTGGGAGAAGAAACCTCATGTCCTCTACAAGTCTTTGCAGACCCAATAGAGCTCCCACACTATCAGTTCATTCCAGTACAGTGTGTGTCTTTTTTGATTTGTAGTAAATTTGAGGAAGACTAATGAGCTTGGCTGCTTTTTACTTCTACATACTGAATTAACTGCTTAGGTCTTCAGTGTAGTTCTTTTGCTTTTACTGTGCTTAGTTACAAACTTGAATCACAGTGATTGGCTCAATTGTCTCTAGAACACAGAACTGGCATGTAGTAATTATGTTCTTTTCAGTGTTTAAGTGTTTGCATGAAATCCTAGCTCTGCCACAAAACCTAGTAGGAAATAATAGGCCGAACTGTGATTTGTGTAGTTCCACTGAATTTAAATTCAGCTAACTCAAGGAAAAAATAGATTTTTATTATGATTATTACTCCATCTTATTATTTTCTCTTCATAATATCATGGTTACTTTAAAACATAATAAATAGACACTCAACTGGAGTCCTACTAAGTACAACAGAAGCACAAGTGGGATAGGGACTCCATTTGTACAGCAAAGTTAAGCTCAGAAGGGCACGTAATTTCACACAAAAGTGCAGGCATACATTCATATCCTGTTGCCTTCTTTGGGACTTAACAGGTGCATCTGGGTATTTTGCCAGCTCAGGTCCTGATAGACTAAGGCAGCACAGCCAGCAAGTGACAACAAGGTGTGGAAATGTCCTATTCCCCACACACTGGTTCCCCACACAGCTTTTGGTTTCTACAGTAAGCCAGAAGAAGCACAACTGCTATAAGAAGGATTCTACCATGATGTTTTATTCACTCAGATTCTGCACAGGAAATATCTGGTGATGTTTGAAGATTTATTCCTTTTTTTTTCCACATGTGACAATGCCAGAGAAACATTATCTATCTGGCACTCATGCAGTGTACAGTAGGGCATCTTAAGAAGAGGAAAGTGAAGCAGTATCATGAGTCATATTCCAGGCAAGTATTTGGGAACTCCACATAAAAATTGCAATCAGCATTATTCTATGCTAGGTTTACTCAAGCGCGGAGTCAGACCTCACATATGTGGGATGTGATAATTCTATTCTGATCCATGTGCTTATTCATGTGATACTGACACTAAATGGTACTAGGTTACAAAGCACCATCCATTCACATTCTGAATTTGTCCAGCCCCATCTGTGTCACTGGCATAATTCACTACTTCTTCTGGACCAGAGTTTTGCAGAGCGATGTACCTGGTTTTCATGCCACAAATTCCATTTTCAAGCCATTAATGGAGTTTATATATGTAATGAAACAGTTGAGAAAATAGGCCATAGAAAGTTGGGTGGTTGTCTAACTTTCACAGTTCGTAGGCAGTCTAACAGAACCAAGGACAAGTGTTTTCTGTGAAAATACTTTCTCAATCATGTTCCACAGGCCATTGACTGCATGTGAGATAATCCTTAGGGTATTTAATTGTTTGTATGCCTGGAACAATTAGAAAATACTGTCTTCTTCATTCTGGATGTGTATGCTGGTAGTGGATTTGCTAGCAGTGAAAAGATCCAGAAGTTTAGGAACTTCTAGCATAGCTTTAATACTGTGGCTTAAGTTATCAATGAATAATGTGAAATCTGAGACTGTTTTGCCACTGATTCACAAATTAAAAATGGGAGTGTGGGCTAAATGCATCAGATGAAGTATTCATAATGCATAATTCAAGTATGGGAAAAGCAATATTCCCATCGGTTTCAGAAGATTGGTCGTATGTGTTTTGTTTTGCCTTCATCTTTTTTTTTCTTTTTTTCTCTTTGCCTTTTCTTTTTACATAACCCTGCTCTCATCTCTAGATATATAACAGCTTTCATCCCTGAAGAAATAACAGTTATCCCCACCCTGCATATCATATACCTTTGGTCAACAGGTTGATTTAAAATTTCATGGTATCCATACTCTTAATTTATGACTGCAAGAAAACTGAGACAGGATCTCTTTAAAATCCTCTAGTGCAGTTTCTACATGAAGAATTTCATTCTTTTTTACTAACACTTCTCCTCTTCAGTGGGAAAACAATCATCATATTTTATGGCCACTGATACATACAATCCTCATATTCTCAGTGGGGCATTTCACATTCTATCTCACAGTGTTAAGAGAAATGACTGGGAAAACCCAGTTGACAGCTCCATTATGCTTAGATCACTATGAACCAGAGTCTCCCAGTTTTCAAACACACCAGAAACAAACATGAATATCCTGTTATTACTGTTCATGGGGAAAGCACTGAAAAGATGGAAATCTGGGTCAGCAAGGCTTGTGCACATGGAAAAATAGTCCTTTGGGCTTCAAATATAAGCATGTATATCGCTCCTAGTATCTTAAAGTGATTTTTTCAATCATTGATATAATTAAGAAGTTGAGAAGAACTAAATCTGACCCAAATCTTCCTCCTAACAGAGGAGTCTGTGAAAGCTGTAGAATCAGCTCACTGTAAACAGATTTGGGAACTGTCTTCTGTTGTGTTTCAGCTTTCTCTCTAATGGTAACAAATAGGCTTAAAGTTTAACGTGCTTTTCGAAATATGCTAGCATGCACTGTTACAGCTGTGGTTGTGATTCAAGGTGTTATTTGCAAACTTGTATTGTAGTCATGCTTCACTATATCCTGATACAATATGAAATTTAGCTGGGAAATATTTCCAAGGTTAAAACATCACTTTTCCAAAATCATCCACTTTCAAAATGGCCTTTTAATTTTCAAGGACTTCTTCCTACAATTAAATAGACATTTTTTCAGTGCATCATTTCCTTTGCCCTTCTCTGCACTCTCCATCCTCCCTCAGCATTCAAAAGAAAAAAAATTGAAAAAGAAATGTTTGATTGAAAAAAGTCCATCTGCAACCAACAGAAAGAAAACTACTATGATTTTTTGAAAACTTATGACTCATGGTCCTGGTGTGCTCAGCTGGAGGGATGGGGAGAAGGGAAAACATTGTTCACTGCCTCTCACTGTTTTTTTCAATCACTCTTTATGGACTCGGGAGTATCTCTCCAGGTAACAAACCTGTCCACCTCCTGTCCATGCATTTGTCAGGTGGGGATGGCTCCCCAAACAACTCAAAATTTCTTGCTTGCTCTTTCACTTGTGGCTAGTGTGGTAAATGTTTTTTTCAGATTTTCTGTATTACTGTACTTCAGTGCCTTGTACAAATAGGAAGAATTTGGATCAGACATACAGAGATTGCAGCAGTGACTGTAATTGCTCTTTCTTTACTGTTACCATTTTTCAATCACTGACATAGGAAGTGTGGTGGGGTAGCTTGTACACGTCATATACACATCGTGTACAAGCTGGAGCTCAGACCACTAGTGCTTGGAGCCCATTAGAATAACAATCTTCAAGATCCCAAAGTTAGGTGCAGAAATTGAAGATTCGGGCTCCCAGCAATGCCCACGATTTTGGTAGAGTCCCAGTTAGCACTGTGTACATCACTTGACCCATAATGAGACTGATGCACACAGCCCAATGAAGTACAAACCAATCTCTCCATGTCCAGAGCTGTGGTTCACTCATATGGGCTGCTGGTGCATGGGCCAAGCATGAGCCTTCTCAGCCAGACATTACTATGAGAGCAGAATAGCCAGTTCTTTGAGTTACCCAAATCCACATCTTGGGAACCACCAGGAGCCCTCATGTGGACCATGGACTCTCATTACAGCAGGACCCTGCCACGTGTGTCCCTGGCTGGGCTCCTTGGCAGCTCTGCAATGACAGCAGACAGCTGGGCTGTATAATTGGCCCCAGGAGAAGGTTAATCCTCTCTGTTCAAACAGCTGGATGTGCACTACCGATGCTGTACTCAGAACAAAGAGGAAAAAGAGCAAAGGATTTAATATGCTCTGACACAGCAGCATCCTTTTATGTTCAGAAGGAAACTTGTTGATGAGGAGAGATACTGCAGAGTGATGACTTCTCACTCCCTTGATTTTACCTATAATTTATGAATATTGTGTGATTTTAAGACATTAAAGAACAGTACTCTGATTCAAGGAAGGCATATTTTATCCACAGAGTGCTGTCTGACCTCTTGTACTAAATACTAGTAACTGAAGACATATCCAATACACTATGTGGGATTTTAGAAGTGTAACAATTCTATCACCAGTAATACATATCAAATAATACCTATACTAACTAAGAGAATGCAAATTTTCCCTCTGGGGTATACTCTGTTGGCTAAAGAACATCACTTCTTTCTCCTTTCTCTCAGTATATGGGGTTGGAAAACTATATCAGTTCATAACAGATAAAAGAGTCACTTTCTTCTGGCACATCACAGATGTGCAACAGGGAGAAAGTACTGATCATGGTAGATCCTTGGTGCCTAACACACAACTAAACAAAAGATGGGCTTAATTTGTAAAAGCTTGGGAGCCAACAGATTTGGCATTTCTACTGAGATGTATCAATTCTCACTCAACCTTTTATTTTCTGTGACTGTAAAATGGATTTTTCCTATCAACTTCCATGGCAACAGAACCAGGCTGCTGATGTCTTTTGACTTAGTTTCCCAGTAATCAAAAGGAAAGGCCTGTACCTCTTTAATGGGCATATAAACACACTAACTCTGGCCCCGCATGCTGAGATCTGTGTATTCGAATCCAGAGTGTTATTGAAACTGATTAATGCAGCTCATTACTGGGCTGTAGGCCAGAGCAGCTTTTAAGTCCTTTCTAAGGCAGTAAATTTTGGCTGTATAATAAACACAGCCACGCCTGTAAGCAGATCCATCACAAATACAACACACCTGTGACCACAAAGGCGTAAGTTCATAGAGCGAAGCAGGAGTTGTGAGGTGGAGGTAAGCACAGGTCAGTGGTAGAGCATGTCCTTGTCCCACGCAAGGGAACACCTCTGCATTTCTTTCCTTGCTATCAGATTGCTGCTGCATCTGTTCCCAAAACATCTAAGCAGAAAGAAGTCTGTATGACTGTGCATGAGGGTGCACACTTATCCATGGGTGGATTGCAAAGGGACTTGAGGAAATGCAAGCACATAGATCACACTGTAGTACAAATTCTGCATCTGTGCTTCGGCTAATGGTAATTTCTTCTTTGTTGAGGTTATTTACATATTCAACTCAGTTAAAAGAAAAAAATTAAACCACAAAGCCTTTCAAAAGCTAAATACTCTTGAAATGAACAAGACCAACATAAAACTCATATTCAAACATATTGGCAGGAGATTCCTGCGGGGTTAAAAACTGTGTTGGTTCACCCTGTCTCAGATTTTTATTACTGCATTGCTTTTCCCAATTTATATATCTTCACTCTTATATAATGTAGTTTAGAGTGGAATCTAGTTTATTTCAGCCCTAGGGCCCGTGAGGAATTAAAGGATACCTTGCCTGTCTCAAACAATGTTAAGGTCATAAAAGGAACTCGCCCTAAGATAAGATGTGCTGGCTACCAACTAACTTGAGCTACTTGAGCTACTCAGCAACTTAAGATAAGCACAAAAGAGATCTGGTTAGCACATCCTGATTAACGTATCTAAACCAAAATTCCCACTGTGGCAAATTGTATACATATATCATCAGTCAAATAAAGATCACCCTGAGTTATTGGACAGGCGGTATCTGTGATCACCAAGCCCCCACCCCGAGGAAGCATGCAAATGAAGGCATGCCCATCCTTGCTTCACATGTAAATTAGGAATATGCCTCCATGGATACCCAGAATTTGCATTGTATAAAGGTGGCACACCCAGAAGAACAACCTGGGACCCCCATCACCAGAAGCACGATTTGGGACCCTCCCCGCCAGAAGAATGGCTTTGGACGTCCACCACTGAGAAGTCCAGGGTGAAGGAGCACCAACAGGATGCTGCTGGATCCATGGGTGATGATTCTCTCTCTCTCTCTCTCTCTCTCTTTCTCTTTGTCTCACTGTCTTTCCCCCTACTCTTTCTTATATCTTTCTATGTCTCTATTGTTAAATAAACCCCATATAATTCTATTATTATGTTATTAACATATTATTAACTTTGACGTATGGTCTTGTTTGCACCTTAATTTGGGCAGAGGCACCGCTCACTAATTGCATGATAACAGGACCCCACCCTCTCACGTTTCACTACATCAGGTTTTATAATCATCATAAATACATTTCTCATCTTAATCTTAGACAAACTGATCTCCCTTGCTATTTACAATTTAATAGACACTTTAGCTTCTGGAAGTTTATTTCTGCTTTCTATGGCCTGTGTTTAAGCAGGACTTCCAAATATCACTGCTGTGCCATGGAAAATTCAGCGGAAATATGGCAACTATGATAACAATGACCTTGTCTCAGAGCGGACAGAATATGGAAATCTGGCTTTCACTTTGTGCTGCCATGGAGAGGCTTCCTGATGATGGACCTTCAGCAGTTCTCAGCACAAGGAATAGTTGAGTTTTCATACTGGTTTGTCACCCAGAGCTCAGTTATAAAAAAAATATGTCATCTGCTGAAAGGTCGTGTTCTGATTTAACATCCCTGAGGATGACTTTTCCATTCAAACTATGCCTACACCTGTCTCAGGGTGCTATCCTGAGCAGCCAGGCATAGTACCATGGATCCAGACTGCACCACACTGCCAGCTTCTAGAGAAACTTAAGCTTGTTTTCATCACCTACTATGAGCCCCATATATTCATGAGTTGTCTATTGGCACCCCTGGGATAATGACTACCTACATGTGTGATTTATTAATCCAAAGTGCCTGGAACATCGTTGAACTGCAAATGTTGGGGGGTTTTATACCATGATGTCAAGTATGAGCGAGATGAAATATGGCATAAGAGGAAGCATGGTAACATGGAGCTACAAGGCCTAATGAAGTAAAGCTGAAAGACTGTGTGCAGTAGAAAGAGGCAAGTCTAGCATGGAGGAGTCCACACTGCTGTCCAGCTAAAGATCACAAAGCTGATTATGGGACTCCTGTGAGGAGAGGCTGAGGAAGCTGGGACTGCTCTGCATGGAGAACAGAAGGCTTGGGGAGAATCTTATTCATGTATGTAAGTAACTGAAAGGAGAATGCAAAGAGGATGGAGCTTCAGTGGTGTCCAGGTAATGGGCACAAATTGAAACTCGGGAGACTCCTTCTGAGCATCGGGAAACACACTCTCACTGTGAGGGTGATAAAGCACTGGCACAGGTTGCCCAGGGTGCTGGTGAAATCTCAATCCTTGGTGGTATTCAAAAGCCACCTGGACATAGACCAATGCAACCTGCACTAGGTGGCCCTGCTTGAGCAGAGGAATTGAACAAGATGAACTCCAGAGATCCTTTCCAACCTCAGTCACTCTGTGATTCCATGACATTTTTGCCAGGATTGAATTACCTGAAAACACTAAAAGTCTACCTTTTTTGCGCTCAAAATAAATTAGGTTTTTAGACATGTAGTAGAAATAATGATGTTTATCAAAGACAAACCAATTTAAGTTTTAAAGTACATAACCCGGTGCAGAAGGCTGAAATTTTATGCTAAAATTTGAATGTGACAGAGAATATATAAGTTAACAAGTTTTCAGTGGAATTCACAAGTCTGGCCAAAGCTCCTATTTTTCATCTGTGGGCCCAGCATGCCTGGCTAAAATTAGGACTGATTTTTCTTCACCTCAGAAATAACACGACATATGTCATTAAAGTAAAAATCGAAAGCCTTACCAAAGAAGAGTGATGACTCCACACTTGGAGCAAAAATTTATTTTAAAATCATAGCATGAACTACTATCTTGATTTTATAAGGAAAGATGGAGCTCATCGATACAAATTTGGTAATCAATTTGCTCTTTTACAAGGAAAAGAAGGAACAGAATAAAGGAAATGCAAGTAAAAAGCACAACCACTTAGCACTGATTGTGCTAGTAAGACTTTGTGATGTTCCATACCTGTCAGAGCACTTTCATTAAACATAAAAGAGAAGAAGAGCAATCTATTTTTAAATGCTTAAACAACATTTTATTTTATCTTTCTGTGCAGATGCAAAGTTTTCTGGAAATTGCCATCCACAGCTTTCAGGATTAATGGCAAAACCATCCTCCACATGGGAAGGTATTTCAGGTGCTTTTACTGAAATCAGCCCTTTAATTGTGGCTTTTAATTGAGATGTTTCCTTTATGTATTTTGATTTTGTTAAGCTGACATAAAGGACAGAACATCAGATCACTGTATGAGAGACTTCCCAGTTTTTTCCTAAGATAATTTTGTAGTAATCACTTTTTCTCTGTATGTACAGTAGTATATACCTCCATCTATCTATTCATCTATTGTTCTATATCATTCTTTTAGCTATCCATCCATTCATACCCTACACATGTACTATGTTCACCCATTTATTCATGTAAAGAAGTATTCATCATAAAAAACCAAAGTGCCTTCCAGTGCTGAAAGTTCTGACAGTGCTTCCTCTCTGCCACAGAAGGCTGTGAATACAGTTTGACTGAGGTCTATGGGCTAAAATTTCATGCATTAAGTAGCACAAACTCTGATACTGCACAATGTGAGAATCGGTTTCAGGCTGATGTCTCCTCTCTGTTTCCATTGGAAAACCTCAGTCATGTTAAAAGCTTTCCTAATATTAATTTGCTATGTGAGGTTCCATAGGGCTAGTAGAGAGTTGTTGATGGCAAAAAAAAGATGGAAACTAAGAGCTAGGACACACAGCTAAATGGTGTACAAATCTCTGCTTGAAGACAGCTAGCTAGGATTCAAGGGCAATCACTGTTAGGATGAGAGGCACTGGTGATGGGCAGCTGGCTAACATCAAACACAGAGAAGTTGTGGAAAGTGATCCTCTTTAGGTGAAGCACTCTATTAGAGCATGAGGGTCACTGGACCAGCATAGAGCTAAGAAATCCTGAAAAAAGACCAAAAGCAGTGAGGTGAATTCTAAGTGCAGTGAATGCTCACAGGTGTAGTATCTAAATCTAAAAGCAGCCAAAATCTTGACGCTGCTCCAGAAACACATTTCTGTGAACATAATGAAGAATCATCTCCCTTAAATTGAATCAAACTGTTCTTAGATCAAAACTAAACAATATAATTCCCAGAACTACACTTTATCAATCTCTGTTATACTGTCCATTATCTACCTAGTAGGTTCTCCAGCCCTTCACTATCAATTTCCTTCACCACATTTAAAGAAGTTATAGACATATATTTATAAAACATAGTTTTCCATCAAATGCTTGTGGTGAGAGGGAATGTATTAAAAATGCAAAATCAGGTGTGGTTCATATTTTCTGCAGTAGTCACATGAGATCCAAATTTAAATCTAACTTTCAGTCATAAGTCATGCCTGCTATACAGTGCAGTCAACTGTGCCATCACAGCTGAATGCGCATACCTCTGGAAAGAACTTGAAATGCAAACCCTGGTCTGAAATCCAGAACTAGATACAGGTGTGTAGCTTGGACCTCTCATGTTGTTACTGGTCAAGGAGCAAAAACAAGTCAACTGATAAGGATAACAGGATAAACAAGGATTGTGCTCCAATACAGAAATTCTTTTTTCTTCTCTTTGTGTCTTCATGTATTTAGTATGTCCATCGTTATCTCCTACCGCATTTTTCACAGTACGTGTAGCTATTGCTTCTCATGGGCATCCATCCAGAATCTATTCCTGAGTCATCATCTTTACAACTGATGCCTCTCCCTCAGACCCATACCCTTACAGCATATATGTATTCTTTTCACATCAGCACGATTGCTGGGGTGAAGCACATTTTCCCTGACTGCTCTTTAAGAATGAAGGATCATCAAAATGTTGGGCTA
>NW_008690617.1:26385-26937 GCF_000695815.1 Acanthisitta chloris | reverse complement strand
AATGGAGATAATTGTCCCAGAGGGAAAAATGCATTTTCTGAACACCAGTGTTGAGAGTGATATGTACAAGGGAAGAAATCAATAGTCAGTTAAAAACTGGTGCTTGAACATGCAATCAAATTCAGGGGCAAAAGGTGTTTACTCCATTGCCCAAGACTGGTATTTAAAGACTTTATCTGTAATTCTATTCAAGTATATGCTTATCAAGAGGAGGAGCAATATGCCATGCTGACACCTGCTGAGGTAGTCTCCTAAAAGGTCTGATGAGGGAACAGTCATACATTCGTCCAAGGAAGGATTTTGTTGTAGAGGTTCCAGTATTACTCATTCCTCAGATGGGACAAATTTTTCAGTAGCATAGACTTAGGGGAGGATTAGGTCCCATTTCCTCCTGTTTATAAATTTGTGTCCCTTGCAAAAAACACAAAAAAAGAAAGGACTATTATGATCATCCATTTTGAAAATTTCCACACAGAGGCCATGGCATTTTTTTTTCCTAGAGACTGGACTAGAGGGTGTCTAAAACTAAAATTTTGCCTGAAAAACTATTGG
>NW_008690617.1:22184-26350 GCF_000695815.1 Acanthisitta chloris | reverse complement strand
CTTTAATTAACCTTAGCGTTCAAAAATACGTTTAATTTCAAGCCTGGATTTGTCCAACTTCCAACAAATTGGATTTCATTACATCTCAGTCTGCAAAACTGCAAATCTTCTCATTATCATAGCATTCGATGTCTAAGAACTTCAATAAAATAATCAGGCAGTTCTTCAATCATTTTTTTGATTAACCAAATAGATTAATTCTTGAAGTTCACATGTGAAGATTTTTCCCAGTCCTTCTATTTTTTAGCTGCTCTTTAAATGTAACAGCTGTGTAGCTAAAAGTTATTTCGAAGAGGCTGGCAAATACTGTGTAATCTCTTCCTAGCAAGTAGTGAATTTAACACAGGGTGCATTGAAAATGACAACAGTCCAGCTCAGGCATCCCTGGGTGCTAGTGACTTCCTCCTTAGACTGCAAGTGCTGTATCAGAATCTGTAAGTAGGAGCCATGGTTGATGAGAGAAGTCTCTAGTTGCCAGATCATAGAATCATAGAATTTAAGGGTTGGAATGGACCTTACAGATCATCTAGTCACAACACCCCCTGCCATGGGCAGGGACACCTCCTCACTAGATCAGGTTGCACAAGGCTTCATCCAGCCTGGCCTTGAACATCACCAGGGTTGGGGCAGCCACAGCCTCCCTGGGCAACCTGTGCCAGTGTCTCACCACCCTCAGAGTAAAAAACTTTTTTCTAATATCTAACCTAAACTTCCCCTCCTTCAGTTTGAATCCATTACCTCTCATCCTATCATTGCAGTTCCTAACAAAGAGTCCCTCTCCAGCTCCCTTGTAGCCCCTTCAGATATTGAAAAGTTGCTGTGAGGTCTCCAGGCAGTCTTCTCTTCTCCAGGCTGAACAGCCCCGACTTCCTCAGCCTGTCTTCATAGGGGAGATGCTCCAGTCCTCTTATCAACTTTGTGGCCTCCTCTGGACTTGCTCCAGCAGTTCCACATCCTTCTTTTTTTGAGGACACCAGAACTGCATGCAGTATTCCAGGTGGGGTCTCACGAGAGCAGAGTAGAGGGGAAGAATCACCTCTTTTGACCTGCTGGCCACACTCCTTTGAATGCAGCTCAGCATTTGATTGGCTTTCCGGGCTGCTAGTGCACACTGCAGCTCACAGAGAGTTTCTCATCAACTGATGTTAATTGTGGTAGGATTTGCTTGCCTAAACATGGCATGGGTGCAGTCCTGTTCAGATTGCTACGAGATATTGCACATGGCCCCAGCTGCTTTTCTGAAAGGTTTGGGTTTCTTCTATGTCCGTGTCATAGCTACCAGGCAGATGAATCCAGTTCCTCAGGATACTTTAAATGGCATCTGTTTATTTATCTATTTCTTTTAAAAGGATTGAATCTAACCTTCTGTGTCATATTAGAGTAATTCAGAAGAGTTATAAAATTTTAGAGCATACTCAGAATTTTGCCATTCTGGAGGCCTATACCACTGGTGAATTTTACCAGGGTGGTAAACCAGAACAACCAAGCAAAAGCAGAGTTGCACGTGTAAGTTATCTTACTAGGAAAGATTTTGCATGCTGATAAACTTTATTTATTATTGCATTTTCATCTCAGCTGGTGAGAGAGTTTTAATCCATCTAAAGTGTGCCCTGTCCATTCTATACTCTTTTGTTCCCTTCAATATGCGATGTGGTACTAAATCAAATTCCCAGGAGCAATCCAGCAAACCCATGTTATCAACGAAGTTGTTTTAATTAATCTGACTTGTAATCTTGCAAAAAAAGATTAAAGGTTTGTTTGACAAGGCCTACTTTCCACAAAACTAAGTTGCCTGAGATAATTTCTATTTTTACTTTCTAATGTTTAATTAATAAAGTCACAGATTAATTGTTCCATTAACTTATCCACCACTGAATGAGCCTAAGTGGTCTACTGTTAACTGGTCTATTTCCTTTTTCTGTTTTTACATATATAAATTATATAAGTGACAGCCCTCCAGCAACATAGATTGCAATTTAGAGTATTTTTTTCGGGAGATATTAGATATTAACATAAGCTGTTTACAAACCCCCATAGCTTATTTACTACTCTTGCAGAAATTATCTTAGTCTGTTGATTTTATAATGTTTATTTTCAGTGCATGCTGTTTAATATTGGCCTTTCTTGTGGAGGATGAGCCTTAGTGCCTATCTCCATTATTGCACAAAGCCAGGTAAATCTCTCCGCCTCCAACTAGACCTTGCTAGGCAAGAGCAAAAATCAGCACAGAGAAAAGCAGTTTATGCATGTACATGACAGATGTAGTTCTGAAGCTTCCCAAGGGCAGCTTCGCATTTTCTCTGTTGTCTTTCAACTCATCACTGTTTGTGAAAACACTTTCACAAAAGTAACAGTATCATGAGCATGTACTGTGTACCAAAATGATGTGTTCTCTTATACCTAGGGGATAGGACTAGGAATTTAAACTTTTGGATTCTGACTAGAATGGAAAATATCATTGCCTCAGATAATTGTAACTCCTTGTTCTCATGTTCTCTCTCATCTTTGTTTTCTGATTGTGCATTCACACTGTAAAATCTTTGGGACAATCACTGCCTCGTGTAATCAGTAATAACTACTGAACTCCTATTGAAATTATGATTTTAATGTGGTACCTCCACAGAAATAACTGATAATACCAATGACTGATAGGACAGGCTGGTGATGGTATAACTCAGATGACCTCCCTTAGATTCTTACAACTTTCATCTCATGAGAGAGCTCTCAAAACACCACAGCCAGCTGGTTACACAGAACATGTATTTCAGCTGCTTGTTTGAAATTTTAATTAGAATGCAAAGCAGATGTATTCCTTGCTACCTGCTATTTATTGGCTCTGGGCAATGATTTCTGTCCTCCAACAGCAACCTAAATACAAGTGTTTTACAAAGTCCAACACATCTGTAATTTATTATTTCAATTTTTTCTTCCTCTTTTTTGTGCCATCTCATGTATAGCTTTTTTCCTTTCCTTCTTTTTCTGTGTAAGTGGAAAACTAAATGTACTAGTTTATGTATAAAATATAGAAATAATAAATAAAAATGGTGCATACACATTTATAGTTAACAACTCAAGCTACCATAAATCCTTCTTCCCCAACAGCCCAGCTGCAATCTCTCCTTTTCTCTATCCTGCTACTAAATGCTGGAACATGCACTTCACTCGGGATATTTTTAAGGAGTCTCTGCACCCAAACACATGGCTCAGCAATAAGTCTTTATAAATAAAAATCTGTGTAGGTAGCAAAACTGTTGTGGACATGTGGCAGATATGAATATGTGTATAAGATGTGTATGAAGACCCAGTTTGAAGGTGACAGGAGAGACAATGTAAAGCCACAGACTAATTCCTCAGAACATGCTCAACAGCGTGCTGCAAAGGGGACTATAGGCCTTGAACCCTTTAACAGAAGTCAGACTCATCAAGTACGGATGAACTCTTCAGGAGGTAGAAATAACCTCCTCCCTTGTCTTCAAACACTTTTCTTCTTAGTCTTCTCTCTTCTAGCCCTTTGGCTTCAGCTGTATTTGCTTCAACTCACTACTTTGATGGACCCAGCAGGCCACATGCAAAGGTGATGTTTTAAGAATAGAGGCTGTGAGCAGCATGCTGGGAGGCTGTTATCTATCTATGAACTGGTCTGTACAACCTTATTCATTTTGAAGAGACACTGACATAAATGTAATTACTTGCATGGTCCAAATATTCACCAATCTTATGGCTACACGTTCCAGGCCAGGAAAGAGACATCATTCTGCCCTCTAACCTATGCTGAGAATTGCTTTGGTAAAAATAGTCACACTCAGTAAAAATATTTGTCCTGATAAATAAAACTGTCAGACTACATATTTCTATAGCATCAAACTGGCCCAGTCACTTCTGTGAGTTGACCCAGTACTTGTTTTAAGATCACTCATTATTGTACCCAGTCATGTTTGATATATTTATTGATGACTTGGATGATGGTATCAAGAGTTACCTCAGTAAATTTGTGGACAACACCAAGTTCAGTGTTGTTCTGCTGAAGGGCAGAAACGTTCTGCAGAGGGATCTAGACAGGCTAGAGAGACGTGCCAAGACCAACAGTATGACATTCAACAAGGCCAAGTGCCGAGTCCTACGCTTTGGCCAGTGCTACAGGCTGGGGGAAAGGTGGCTGGAAATTT
>NW_008690617.1:0-22114 GCF_000695815.1 Acanthisitta chloris | reverse complement strand
TGGCCAAGAAGGCCAATGGTGTCCTGACTTGTATCAGAAATAATATGACCAGCAGGACCATGGAAGTGACTGTCCCCCTGTACTTTGAGTACTGTGTCCATTTCTGGAACCCTTACTTCAAGAAAGAAGGGCAACAAAGCTGGTGAAGGGTCTGAAGCACAAATCTTATGAGGAGTGGCTGAGGGAGCTAGGGTTATTTAGCCTGGAGAAAAGGAGGCTCAGGCATGATGTTGTCACTCTGCACAGTTACCTGAAAGGAGGCTGTAACAAGGTTGGGGTTGGCCTCTTCATCCAGGCAACTAGCAACAGGATGAGAGGACATAGCTTCAGGCTGCACCAGGGGAGATTCAACTTGGACATCAGGAGGAATTTCTGCACTGCAAGGATTGTTAAACATTGGAATGGAGTCACCATCCCTGGAAGTGTTCAAGAAACACCTGGACATGGCACCTAGTGCTATGGTCTAGTTGACAAAGTGGCATTCAGTCAAAGGTTGTACTTCATCTCACAGGTCTTTTCCAACCTACATGATTCTGTTATACCATCCTTTGGCCTCTTTGAACTTGCTCAAGTGCCTTAATCTGAACATGTAACATGTAATCCTATACTCCAGTACAAAGTCTGTCTAGAATATTAATTTCTAGCCTTTGCAGCCCTAGCACTGTGTTTGTAATATGATTGAAGATCAGTGATTTACAAGTACCCAAACTGATCAAATGTATTTTGATGACAGAATAATGTACTATGAGTATTTTTTTCTCTCAAAAACATTTAAAAATATATGAGTTCTCAACAGATTAAAGACAAAATTCTGAAGTCATAACTATGGGGAAAATAGTGTTCTTAGAGAATTCCCAAAACAAAGGGAAAAATATTACTAATGAGAAGACACTACATGAATGAAGAAAGAACAAAACAGTGGCATGTTGATAAGAATGGTTGAAACAGGAGTAGAAATGAAAAGAAGGGTCCACTGTTAAACAAAGTGCAATATAATATTGATATGGAGAGTCCCAAAGGACATTCAAGGCCCTCCTTCTATGGTGCTTGGAACAGTAGGAATTAAACACTACAAGTTGCAAGAAGAGCTTAGGAAATTCCTATGCTGGAAAAGTTTGAGAACCCTAAAATGTAGACTGGATGGAGCAAGACTGGGGTATTGAACAGGGCAGGTGGGAGCTAGAAGGAACATAAGACTGTATCCTGGCTTCAGAGTGCACTTAGCCCAGCCTTCTGTCTTCAACAGTGGTCACTAGTGGAAACCTAGGAAAAGTGAGACCAGGATAAGGAAGTATGACCCTTCCTACTCTAATACATGTTTATGAATTTCTTGTGCATTTTGTGGTTTGCTTATTTAACAATGACCAATTAGTATCTTCACCAAGCTCCTCTCCCATCTTTCACCAGGCCGATGTAACCTCCTTGGACATACAACATCCTTTGGCAAGGAGTCCCATGGATCTGTTGTGCAGAGAAGCTCCAATCATGGAGAATTGCTTACATAATCTTCCACAGCCATGCAGAAATTCCTGAGTGGAATGCTGTAACAGATGAAGATTGATTGTGGTGAGAGTAAGTATGTGGAAGTCACAAATGTCCATGTGTATCTACATAACTAACAGCATACAGCAGTAGCAATAATAACAATCTCAATAAGTTAATGCTTTTAGGACTAACACAGCTTTATTTTTCACTTTTCTTTGACATTTGGAAAACTCAGCAAGCTATAAGGCCTGAAGCGAATTACCTTGTAATTGCACTGGGGCATCTCTATCTGGTTTCTGGTTATCACAACCAAAACTGGCTGTCAGTAAACTCATTTTTCCCCTGCTCAGTAAATTGTACCGCTCCATTTTTAAGGGCAGTGATCTCAGCCAGGGGAAGGCTAATTGCTACTAGCTACCACCTGAGATAAGACACATACCCCCAACAAGTAACCCAGTATGTATCAAACGGGCAAAGAAAGAGAGAGAACCCAGTTAGCATAAAATCATCAAATCTTATGAATCCTCTATATCAACAAAATACACAGTTGAGTCAGTGCCCTGCCTTAGGCAGCAGAGTCTTAGATAAGTCAAATAGTGTGCAGCTGTAATACAGAAAAGATGACTGCCTGTCTTTTTACCCAAACTTCATAAATTCAGGAAGATTGCAGGTGAATGCAAACAGTTCAGGCAACACCAGCATAGTCTGAAGAGAGAACAAGAAATTTTCAGTGAGCTCCTTGCAAATGGACTCAGTGGGCATCGTGGCCATATGAAGATGCCAATTTATTCCATCTATAACAATATTGACTAAAGCATTGTCATTCTACAGCAGTTAGCTTGGCTTCCAGTTAACCTCTCCCTAATACCAATAGTTTGGCACTATTTATTGAAAGCAAAATCACATATAGCAATTGCATTTCTTCCATCAATAAATGAACATATGTTTTCACATTTGATATTAACCAATAATAACAGGATATGATGAGACAAAGGAGCAAATAAACAAATATGTAAGAAACCCTAGGCAAACTAGACTGATATTAAACTTGTCTATACAGTGACTTGAGCACACATACTCAGACTCTACAACTTAAAAGGATTTATAGATATCAGAGCACATGATATCCATGGGCACAGTGAGATCCAAATATCAGAAAAGCATGAGCTGTGGATGGCAATTTCTCATTGACTCCTTAAACAAAGCGAATTTCTTATTGTAGTCTGTTCAAATCAGTCCTGCAATGAAAACATGTCTTGAACAAAACAGACCAAAGGATACTGCCTCTTTTTCTTTTTTTCTTTTTTTTAAGCTCGGTATGGCAACCAGGACTGTAAATGATTATTACAGTGCCCAAAGGTAGTGCATCAATGAAAACTACCAGAATATGGAAGACACAAGATAATGCTAAGAAAGTTGACACAGGAGGAATATTCCAAAAATGTCACTCAGACTCTGACTCCCATTCCCTTCATATCACTGCCAGTGCAGAATAATTCAGATGACCTGACAGGAATGGAAGTGTAAGTGGAGAATAATTTTCTTCTTGAACAAGTCAAACTGCCAGCTCTGTCTTCAAACATCCATAGCCCTGATGATTTTACTGACTATAACTGTATGAAGAAAAGAGCAATATTGTCTTTATGTTTACTAATGGAATCCTCTTTCCTCATTGCTTCTGGCAGGCTGCAGATCCATAAGGAGCTGTACAGGAGACATCATCTGCAGCAGCTTGGAGTTTGGTGGTTTGCTTTTCTTGTCTTTATTAACACAGTGCCACTCATTAAACCTAAGAAGCAAACAAATAGATTATTCCTACCACATCAATTATACCCTTGCTAACAAAGCCAGAAAATGTGAAGCTGCCAGAAAACCCTTTCCTTGCAGAGACTCTGCAGCAGTTTTATTTCAGAATTTCTTTCTCCAAGATATAATTTCTTTATGAGAATTATCCATTGTTTCTGGTCCCTTCCAGTTGTGAATATTTGTAGCTATCCATATTTTTGCTTTCTGCAGCTCGTCTTGAAACAGATGCATCTCAATAAATCTTTTTTCTGTGATATCTTCACTGACTTCAATATTATTGCAGGAAGGATGTAATCTTATACATGTAGTCAAGCCTTATAAAAAGAATTATCTGTGTTACTGGTGCTACAGTGTGCTGTATTCTTACATTGCTGCTCAGACAATAAGAAAGGATGAGGAGGGCATCCAGACATCACGGTTAACACTTTCTCACTTTTTGCCTTTGGCACACTGAGGATACATAAAGGTGTCTGAAACCTCTGCCTGGTATTTGGGAAAGCTGTAGGATGGTGTGGCAAGCACACTGTCTCAGGAGTTAGGTAAATGTGGGAATGATAAGCAGATAGAAGGAGAGTTTGGCTTGCTCCACACATAGAGCACCTGTCTATATGAAGAGAGAGAAGAAAACATTCTGCATCCTTCAAATTAGGCTAAACACTGCCTATTTCACCCCCAGTGCAAGCAGGAAGAGCAATAAGAGCAGTTTGCTGTACAACACAGAATCACATCACTAAGACACAGTGCCTCCCAGCATCCCTATGGGAAGTGGTTCTCCATACAACCCCTTACCATGGAGGACAGACCACACACAAAGAGCACCTCATCACTACTAAAGACACCTGATACGTGCCTCTTTCAAAATGCTGTTCTCCTATTAAAAGTGTTGTGAATAGAAGGCTTACTTGAGCTTGAGGTCCTTTGAAAATCTAGTTTAAAACTACGAACATTTCAAATAATTCAATTTCCACAGGTCCAACTGGCTTTTCATAATATGGTTATTCTTCTTACCTGTAGGCTTCTAAACTGATTAGAGACAAGTACTTTCTGCTTTCAGTATTTGGAGCCCGGTTTCTCTTCTTCAGGAAAGTGAAGGTGTTTTACTTTAGTAAGAGATGCTTTCATTACCTAGCTAGACAATGACTGTAATTTTCTCCATATTTTCTGTCTTTTGGTTAATCCTGACATTTCCATTAAATTTTATGGAATCATTCACTTAATGACAGATTGCTTTCATTTTGTCTTTACTCTTTCTATGTCTACCTATTGCTCTAGGACAAACTCTTCTGTTGTAGCAGAATCAAAAGACCTGCAGCTAACAAAACAAAATAAAAATACCCAAACGTTTGAATCTCAGTGACTCAATAAGCTTTACATGGCTGAAGATAAAGGACATATGAATTTAAATCTCTGTTTTCAAGTAAAGCATTCAATCACTTTGTTCCTTTGCTTTGCTACTGATCCTAAATAACACTAAACACAGTTACAATTTTCTGACAAACAAGGTGAAGAATTTTATTTTTTTGTCCAGTAACAATGTGACTTTGCGAGATTGTGAGAAGATTGTTGGTCTATCCTGAGCAGAGCATAACTTAGAGAAAAAAACTTAGATGATTACTCAGAATCCTTATAATTTTGGTTGTTTTCTGCAAGATCATATACTTTGGCAATTGAGCTGAAAAGATTGACATGGCACTGCTTATTTCTGAAAAATTTAATTTTGCTTTAAAACAGAAACACTACACTCAGCTAAAATGTGCCATTTTTGTATTCTCCAGCCCACTTGAAAATAGAATCATAGAATGGTTAGAGTTGGAAGGGACCTTAAAGATCATCCATTCTTTTTTTTTTTTTCAAAAGAAAATTAACTGCTGAAATGCATAATGTTATAAAGCTATTGTATGCAATCATATTATTATAAATATGCATAATAATATTTTAATGATCCCATTTTTAATACAGAAGTTATACATTTGTTGGAGATCTTCAGCATTCATGTACCTTTTCCTCTGTTGTCTTAGAATCATTGAAAAACAGAATGGCCTAGGTTTGAAGGGACCTTAAATACCATCTAGTTCCCACTCCCCTGCCATAGAGAGACACCTTCCACCAAAACAGGTTGCTCAAAGCCCATCCAACCTGGCCTTGAACACTTACAGGGATGAGGCATCCACAACCTCTCTGGGTAACCTGTTCCAGTGTTACACCACCCTCTGATAAAGAATTTCTTCCTAATATCTAACCTAAACCTGCCCTGTTTCAGTTTAAAACCATTGTGCCTTATCCTGTCACTATCTGCCCATATGAAAAGTCCCTCTCCCTCCTTTTTATAAGCTCCCTTAAGGCACTGGAAAGCTGCAATGAGGTCTCCCTGGAGACTTCTCATCTCCATGCTGAACAACCCCTGCTCCCTCAGCCTGCTTTTTCAGCTTCAACCATCTTTGTGGACTCCTCTGGACTTGCTTCAGAGTCATATGCCCCTAGGACCTGTGGCCAATGCTAATAGGGAAGAGTGTCTTCTATGCAGAAACCCATCTTACTAAATCCTGAATTATCTTACAAATCTTGCAAGGGAATAGCACCTTATTTATGAATTACCACACACAAAACCTATCCCAAATCTAGTGTGGACTTCAACTCATATGTCAGCTCTTCCTTTGTCCCTGAATGTTTTTGTTGCAAAACTTAATTGGGAAGTATTTTACATGACCGTTATACTGACCTTTTAGACCATCACTAGTCCAGACTTCTGCTGAAAAGGAGGACATAGCTGCTGTCCATCTGATTCAACCTTCTCCCTTCATCCAAATGGATGGAAAACAACACAGCAATGGATTCAGGTGAAAGCCAAACCTGCAAATGAAAATCAGAGGTCAATGGACCTGTTCTCCACTCTGATCACCATGGGACCAAACAATGTTGACTAAGGCATAAGAGAAAAGGTGACAATGAGAGCCAGCACTGGTAATCAGGATGGGGATGAAGGTGAGTCTATGTTTTTGAAACTGCTGAAGATTAGCATGGCCATGTAACCACTACTTTAGCTTTCCTCCACTGTTGTTTATCTCAGGTTCATCTAGGATACGAAAATAGTTAGCCCTTTCTGAGGCTATTTCTATAAACCTTAGAGTGAAGTCTCTGTCATGCTCTGAATTCACAAGGGCATGACATTCATGTACAGTCCATACAGATGTACAACTGAGAGTTTTGACTGAAGTTCATGGCATACAATGTTAGTGTTAAAATGAAAAATATTATTTCAAACTGAAAAGTGAAACATGATTTTCAGATTGTTGAAATAAAACATGCTGGCATTTACAAAGGAAAATAGTTTAATTGCAAAAAGGACTAAGGGAAATGTTCTTATTAGTTTTTGAATAGACACTTTCTCTTTAATTTTCTTTTATTTTTTAATGACTCTTGAATCTTCCAGCTAGAGCTGGAATGTATGTATAGTTTCAACCTCTACAAATGAATTTTTCCAAGTTACTATTTATTTAAAAAAAGTCTGAAAATGTGTCTAGTTTTACTAGCTACCTCTTAATCTACCAACTTAATATCTCATCCCTTTGCCTGACACAGCAGGAGGTAAGAGCTGGGATATGAAATACCCCATGCTGCTCAACACTGCTCAGTCCCAGAAAATTGCTGTTACCTCGACAGCAGCTTTTGTCCAGCCCTCTCCAAGCTGCTCAGGGGAGGTTTAATTAAGGTTTACAGTCATTCTGTAAGGTAAAGAAATACTACTGTCATTTTGAAAAAAGTCAGCCAAGTCAAAAGAAAAAAAGAAAGAAAAAGAAAAGAAGTAAAAATGCTGCCGAACATTAAAAGAATACAACTACATGTATGAAAGCCAGGAAGGAGCAGAATTGCATGAGCTCTAAGTGCTATCCCAAAGGTGGGCTTGTTTCCTGGTGCACAGCGCCAATTCACACACTGAGGTGAAGTATTTCTCTATTTTATTCTAGTTTGCACGAAGTAGAGAGCTAGGTGGTAACCCACAAAAGGCTGACTCCCTGATCATCAAAACTTTACACAATTCATATATTTTAACAAAGCATTGCCATCCATTTGTTACAAATTACATAACTTTTCTATTAATTAGTACTCAACCCCCTATTTGCTAGTTACATCTCTCGCTTCTCATGCTAATTAGTCCACAGGCACTGTTCTTCCCTCCTTTTGAGTCTGAGGTCTGTTTTGAGTAGGTGGTCAATGACTCAGTGGTCCTAATCACCCACTGCCGAAATTACCTCTCCTCCAGTTACTGCTTAGTTCCTCTAACTTCACTCCTGGTGGCTTTCATCCAGACAGTCCATTCTTCTTGGGACTGTCTTCCCTTTTCCTTAAAAAAAAGATTAGGCAAGCATGCAACATTCACAAGGCAGCTGCTTAATCAGAACTGTCCAGCTACAGCTACTGATTAGCAACTAAAAGAAATTGCAAAGTTTCATTCAAATCTTAAAGGCCTCCAATCTTGAGGGGCTCAAAATAACACGTACTAATACCAGAATAATCTGACTGTTTACATGAAAATTCTAGTGCTCTAGTGCTGTAGTTAACCACCTGTAGAAATCCTTTTCTAGCAGCTTCTTCCTCTGATCATTCCAGTTTACTCTTTTCCTGGCACATTGTATAAAAGGCCTTTAGACATAATTGGCAGTATGGCCTACCACTAGAAAATTGTGGGAAATATGTTTTATTAATTGCAAATGTTACCAACTTCACATACATATTCATGTGATAAAAGCACTAGCAATGATGGTAGGGTTGGACTCTATAATCTTTGAGGTCTCTTCCAACCTCATTGATTTTATGATTCTATGATTTCTATTTAGCAGGAAGCTGATAAGCAGACAGTGAAATGGTGCTATTTCCACACAGTAGGTTTGTTGGTCTCTGCATCTGTCCATTGCAGCATCCAAGTCATTCTGCCTCTCGAATACACAGGGATATTGGCAGTCACCAAACTATACTTACTGATAATTTCATCCTTTATACAGGATGTTCTTTAGGGTAACATGTTTCATAATTGAAAAATGTCTAAGAGATAGTGGAAGCTACTAAAAAATATATCAGAAATATTCCTCAAAAAAACAGAGTTGATATATGAATAGAGTTTATTGAGATGCAGATTCAAACCAACAGTTGAGCTGATAAGAGTTGTGTACTTGGCTATGTGGAATATCATGTTCTCAATCCAGTATGTTGTTGCTCTCTATGACTATATGCAAAATGCATAAACATATGTAAGCACTGTCCAAGGGTTCATTAATATTTTGATTCACTAACTTTCCCCAGTCAACAAAGTTTGAAGTGACCATAGGTTTGCAGGAGAAACAGGGCCCATGCACAGTAAATGATATTTCCCTGATATTTTCTTGATGAAAAAGACAAGCCTGAATCTATGCCTGGTTATGAAAACCCTGAACTTTACTGAAGCTGGGCTCAGAATCTATATCCCAATCATCCTGCTAAGGTACAAAATGTTTTATATCTGCTTTCAGATATCATATCTGTCATTCATTGCAAAGGATTCTTGAAGTGCCTTATTGATATTAACCAACAAAACCTACACAATCTCTGTGTGGTGTCATCTCTGGCACTTCAAGAGAGCTGTGAGAAAATGGTTCTGGGCTCTGGCTGGCTGTGAATATCATTAATTGGTTCTTTAGTTGCATCATAGTCTTCACAAAAAACAAAAGTGGAAAGTTTGGAGAACAGAAAATTAGCAGTGAAGGATCTAAGAGCCAATAGAAGAATTCATTTTATATGCCAATTAGGAAAGCAAGCTGTGAAACCATCTTTTATAGACAAGAATTGAAAAATGTGTTTCTCTTACATTTTGGCAGATCATTAACAGTAAGAAAAAGTAGGTTTATAATGCAACTCAAGTCAGTCTCCAGTCCAATCTCTTGTTATGATGCAGGACCAAGAGTACATAGCAGCAAGTAAGATCTGAAAGGGATATTCACATACTGATGTTCATCTGGGCTGCCCACCACTCTTACAGCTATATTCTACCCACTCACATCATTCAGATGCCACTCACATGCCATCCATATGTTTATATTTACATTCCTTTCAGGAAGGTCTCCTGTAATTATTCAAGAACAAACGAAATGCACACAGCTGCACTTAGGAGACCAACCAGGATATAAAAACACATAAAGAATAAACTACCTCTGTACAACTGAATGTCAAAAACCTAAAAATAGTTATTGCAAAAGTAATTTGGTGAAACAAACAAGGCTCAAAAGAAAACAGACCTAAATGAGTTGTAGCTGGAATTGCTGAAACGTGCCAAGACTTGTGTGAATAAAGATAGCAATAACAGGACAAAACCTTTGTACTTAGTTAATAAATCATAGGGAAACACAATTCTCAGACACATGGATAAAGCACTGTATCTGTGGAAGAAATAATGCCACATATGAAATGTGCTGCTGAATATATTAAGCAGAAGAGAGACAATTCTGCAGACAAACAAATGTCAAATATCCAGTTGTCTCCTGATCATAGATATGACTTTGGCTAAGTATACGTTTGTCCTGGGTTGCAATGGTATGTATTCTATTTTCATCTCCACAAGATGTTAAAGAAGGTGGGGCAGTGATCCTTATCACCATGTCCCTGATGGCTCCCTCAGGGGGCTGTCTCTGATTAATGGGCTGCCAAGGACCCATACATGACACATCCGCCCAGTGATCCATTATCACCTTGTCCCATGGTGAGGTGACTCACCCCAGGGGTGGGGAGCCAAACATGCTCACAGGGATATAAGCTGGGGTTTGGACCAGCACAGGTAGCCTTTTGCCTGCTGGATTCCCAGAGGACAAGAGCTGCTGCTGGACCTTCAGGAGAGGAGCAGATCTGCGGGATCACTGCTCCAGCAAAGCCATTGCTCCAGGAGGACTGCAGCTACCATTTTAATCGGACTACTACTAACACCCTGACTGACAGGGTGTCAGGTTACTTTCTGACTCTGTCAGGTTATTTTTGTACTGTTGCATTTGTTGTTGTTTTGCTGTGTTGTTCATATTAAATTGTACTTCTGACTTGGAGTCTCTCCCTGGTTTGCTTTCAAACCAGCACAACGTTACAAAATGAAAAGGAGTAAATAAAACAGCACAGCTCTTAGAAACCCAAACTATTATATTATCTTCCAGAGATTATCAGGAAACAGGTGACGGTCAGAGATTGTGTTGGCTTAGGATGACAGTATTAGATCTATGATCATAGACCCAGCTGAGAAATGATAAGGCCATAAAGGTGAGAAAGGTGATTGAGGGTGGTAAGACTAGCACGTTGCTCAGGGAGATTGTGAATGCCCCAACCCTGGCAGTGTTCAAGGCCAGACTGGATAAGGCCTTGAGCAACCTTTCGTGCGCATGGCAGGGGGGTTTGGACTAGATGATCTTTCATGTCCCTTCCAACCCTTAACATTCTATGATTCTATAAAGCAGGCACATCTTTCTTTGATTGTAATAAGGGCTGAAGGGGAAAATTTAGGCACTGGGAAGATTCCCATGATCTACAAACCATGTACATGAATCCATTGTTTGTTTAGAGAAACTGTAACAAATGCTAAGGCTTTCACATCTTAACTTACAGAGTGAAAGTTTCAGTCAGTTTGAAGCAAAGAGAGAGGGAGCATCTGGGCAACAGCAATGGGTTAGGTCATGGAATGGATGCTCAAGACTGAAACACAGCATTTCTTTGTATCCAAGTGAATACTGCCCAGCCTGAAACCAAAGGCCTCATCCATCCTGGTCTTGAACATCACCAGGGTCGAGGCAGCCACCACGTCCCTGGACAACCTGTTCCAATGTCCCACCAACCTTATAGCAAAAAACTTTTTTCTAATATCTAACCTAAACTTCCCTTCCTTCAATTTGAATCCATTACACCTTGTCCTATCATCTCAGTTCCTGTTCAGAGTCCTGCTTGGAGAAATATCATGAAAAATGTCCTGGAGAAAAGAGAGGTCCAGGAGAGTTGGTTGATCTTCATGGCTCAGCTCCTCCAAGCTCAAGAGTGGTCCATCCTGATGAGCAGGAAAGGAAGAAAAGGTGGCTGGAGACCTGCATGGATGAGCAACAAGCTCCTGACTAAACAGAAACATAAAAGGGAAATGTATAGTAGGTGGAAGAATAGTTAGATGCCCTGATAGGAGTACAGAGGCTCTGCTCAAGCATGAAGAGATGGATGAGATCAGGAAAGCCAAAGCACACCTAGAATTTAATGTCATGAGGGACTTGAAGGACAACAATAGAAGCTTCTAAAGCTATATCAACTATGTTAGTGAGCAGAAGAAAACTAACATATCTTACCTTTTTGGGGGATGGATTAGTGTCAGAGAAATAGAAATACAAAAAAATTCTCAGCAATAAAATGGAAAGGGGAAACTTGGCTGTTATTCAAATGAAGTCTTCAATAACATCATCCAAATATTTGCAGAATAAAATATTTTAGAATTTGCTTTTATTCTGAACTTTAGAGTAGAAGCACTTAATTGCAGTGAGAGAGAAGACAATGTCAAAATTTTATAATTTCTCAATAAAACAATTTCAGGTTTTGAACACTATTTTTTTACTTTGTTTACGGTCTGAATTTCTATGTTGATCACAGGTTAATTATTTCAACCAAGAATGATTCCAAAAACGCAAGTCAAAATATCTTGATAATTTCTGATGAGCTTTCAAAAGAGTTTCAATCCTACCCCTTGATTCAGAACAATGCTTCAAGTGTGCAGATTTGAATTACTGCAGAATGGGCTTTTTGTCATGCCCAAGAAAACCCATCTGGCACTGGACAAGTTATTACCCCTTGGAAATCCTAGAATGAGATAGGTCAATGGGGGGTTCATTAGAGCATGGCAACAAAAGGCCATAAGGTGACAGTGAGCTGGACTTTCCCTGTGTACAGCTCACTGCTCTAAAGGGCACCTGCAAGTTTCAGCATGTTGCAGAGGGTAGAACTGACTGGGCAAAAAATGAAGAGGAAGAGACCCGTATGCCATGAGAAAGGGGCAGTACATACTGTGGAAATGGAGGGTTTAGCAGACAGCTGTTGCTTATGTTCATGTGATAGAAAAGCTGTGAAAAGGAGACAGGAGAAGCCTGAAAGCTTGATGTAGATGATGTACAGTATCAGAGATATGACAGCCTAAAGTCCATTGGACGGAGATAGTTCAAGACACAGCTATTAAGATTGTAAGTGAAACTTTAGTTTTATCATTTTCTAGCTGTTGAAATGATTGATTTAGCAGCCTATCTTTTTGGAAAGTCTTTGTCTTTTTTTTCCTGCAATGTAGATATTGTTAAGACTATGTAAATGCAACTAGAAATCTGAAAATGTTCTATATTACCATAAAATTAAGGTCTCACTACTGATACTAACTCAAACAGATGATTGTAGCATAAATTAAAGTTCAAGTGTTGAAAGAGTACTAAAAAGTCCTCTTCCTGGGTGCAATGCAAGCACAGCTTGTGTAGTTACAGAGTTGGCTTCTGAGCAGTTCCACCTGCAGATGTGTTCACAGCTGCACACATGCAGAACATTAAGGGAATAGGTTTAATGCCTATCTCTTCAGGTCTGCTGGTTCAGGAACGATGCACAGTTTGTTTTCAGATGCATGCACACCCAAATGTGCACTTACAGTCTCAGGTGCAGGAACACCCTCAACATCCCCATCCCTTGAAGAGCAGGAAATCATTTATTGAGAGAGGTCCTCCACAATAAAAAGGAAGATACAAAGATAAAATCAGAAATCATATTCATCTACTAGAGACCAAAATGTGAAACTAAAAGCAAGCAATTGCAAAATAACCACTTTAGATTGCAACAAAACATATTTTATCTATAGCACTGAATGTCTTTTATGCACACAGGCAGTATCTTTATGCCCATTTAAAAGCAGCTAAACAGAAGGGCATGTGGAGGTGAAACGGAGAAGGCCACAGCAGGCATGAGAAACAGAGAAGAAAACTCAGGGAGCAATCAGTGGGTAATGCTCTCTTTTCTAAATGGGGATTTGGATGTGTCAGCTAGGCAGCCCTACCATCAACAGCAGAACAGCTCCCAGATGCAATGTGATGTAAGGGTCCTGTCCTGGGAAGAGCTCCTTCTCATCTGGGAGTAGAAAGGGATTAGAAAGTGCAGCCCACATAAAACACAACAATCTCCAGGAGCATATTTTTGTGTGTTTCAGAAACTCAGTAACAGCCATCAGTCTGACAGTGCTTTGGGGATGCAATGGAGCAGGTCAGGCTGATGTCTACTGAGAATATACATGACCTGTGGAATTTCAGCATAAAACCAGTGATGCTCATCAAGTAAAGAGTTTCTCTCCATCAAGGGTGGGACAAGAACTTTCTTACCTCTGTGAAAAGACTTTAGTACATGTAAATAATATTTGTGTGTTAGTTTCCCCGTGCAATAAACTGCAAATCAGCCCAATAATTATATTTATATGCATATATACATACAGAGTAGCATCTGCATACAATTTTTATATGTGAGACTGAGAAAGATTTGTCACTCTAGCCTGTTTCTTAAAAGCTCTTTATAGCATTAATAAAAAAATTGTAGTGTTTTGTTTCTATTGACAATATGCTTAAAACAGTGTAAGAAAATGTCTCTGTCTCAAAGAGAGAAAACCAAGAGATAATAAAATATCCATACTAGAAGGGGCTTTTTTTCCCTTTTTCCCCTCGTCTTACTTCACTATCTTTAGATGCTCTTGCCCTAGCTCTCCTCAAAAGAACAGGACAGCAGAGCAGTGTTCATAGGCAAAACCTGAAGATTCAGCTTCTAAACAAGGCTAGATTTATTTCACTTAAAATTGCACTGGTTTTATTCATCAAGGGCTTGCTTTCTCACTCAGCATTTGGACAAGCATCTCAACCATACTTCTCGCTTCAAAAATCCCCCATGCTGCAGTTTGGCAGCCTGATAAACACACAATCTATGCCTGCAGGCATCTCTGAGAGCCATCTTGCTCCTAACTATGACCTCATCTTCCACTGGATAAAACCAAAAATCACTCTGTAATTTATCCTGTGCTCCTTAAGACTGTGTTTTTCTTTCATTAGAGTTTCTGAGTCCCACCTGCAATTAAATTATCTTGGTTTCCAAAGCCACATAGTAGGTATGAAATGTCTAACAAGGCAGCAGCCTTTATAAATTGAAAACAGTCAGTGATTAGCATACCTTTATATGAAACAACCATCATATATATCAATTTTTCCTTTAAATCAGGCAGTGATGAGGAGGATGACTTTGAGAAATAAGCAGGATAAAGAAGCACAGCCTTTCCATGGCTCACTGTGGGACTTAATCTATTTTTATGACCTATGGTAGATTACAAGCACTGAGATTGCTGCAAGTATCAGTATGCTGTTGTTTGTGTCGACAAATTATTATTAACTTCACCTATCTGCCTAATTATCTAGTCACTGGTCACAGAATATTGCAAAGACTCATTTTTAGTGGTGTTTTTTATTTATAATATCCTGGGAAGGTAGTAAATGTTTGGCAATAAAACTGCCTCTTGCAGAGAGGTAGAAGCTGACAGAGTAAAGTAAGGGAGTCACCCAAGACCATGAAATGAAATCTGTTGCCAAGTCAAAGTTGAACGCAAGTGACCTGTCTATTAATAAGGTCTTTTGCAGATTGATCAAGTGAGTGATATTTTAAAAACTGGTATATCTATACAGTATAGACAGTGCACTAAGTACATGCATTTTCAGTGGGAGAATGTGTTCTCTATATATGTGAGTTAGGTGAGGTTTAAGACTAGATACCAGCTCCAAGATAACAATTTTATTTGGAAAAAAAATAATAAATATATTCCACATTTTCATTTTGCAGGCTTAAAAGCAAGTTTGAGTAATTCTGATGATGAACACATAGGGGACAGATTGGATTGCCAAATGAATTTGACAGAGTTGCTTTTGTAAGGCAGTCAGCAGAGAGGAGGCAGAATCTTATTTCATTTCCATGTAAATAAACACCTAGTGACCAGAGGTAAAAAGCAAGACAACTAGAAAGACAAAAGGTGATTTATAATATAATGCATTGCAGAAAGCCATGGCTCCCACCAAAACCTTCAAATGCAAGAATCCAGAATAAGCTCCTTTCTGGGTGATTTGACAGAGCACAAATATCCAGCTTTAATAGATTTGATTTACAGTGAATGTGACAACACCTAGGTCTGGACTCATGAAGGAGGGACCAGAAAGAAAAAAACATACATGTTATGAACAAGACCCTCATTGCATGGCTGTAAAGAATCTGAGACTGAGGCACTATGAGATCAGAATAATCCCAAACACAGGAGCTGACAAGCAGAGGGCTGAAAAAATATTTAGGGGGCTGTCAAAAAATAGAACAGAAATATAACTGAGGGTAAAATCAGCAGTTGTGAGTGGAGAGTAAGAAGAATTAACAGAGACATACAATACCATGAAACATACAGACTTCACAGTGAAAAGCACATCATATATATAGAGAGAGATTTTCAAATAAACAATAAATTGTGGGAAGAGAGAAGGAATAAAGCTACTAGACCTGTAAGTTAGGCCTCATCCTGAATCAGTGACTTCAATTTCTTAACTCTGTTAAGAAAAATTTACAGCTTGACTTTAGTCCCAAACTGGACATGCAGCCATTTACTTGTCATGTGGATAACTGTGCTGACATTCTCACTATCTTAACTAATTTTTATTTCACTAGCCATATGGTGGTGAAAACTTTTCATATGTGAACAAGACTGAGCCCTCAAACCCCTAAGGCTTTAGACAACTGTGACTTGTCATTTCCCCATACATGTTAGAGCTTCTTTTTTTTCCTTTCTGAAGTACTGTAGAAAATAATTTTGCAGTTTCTATTTCAAAGTTCACCTTGTTAAAACTCTGCATTGATCTCTTCAGAGAGAAAGAGCATAAGAAAACAAGCATACATAGCACAGAAAAGTCAATAAAAATCACTCCTTTACTCTGCTTGAAGACATGCAAACCATTTTTTACATACTTGTGAGAACATTTAACTTTTTCCTCTTTCAGAAGTTGTCATCATAGGAAAATACTTTCGGATCTCATAGAACTCCCAGTGTCCCATTCTTTCAGGTGAGAGAAAGGTAGCCACATCCTGCAGCAAGGAGAGCAGTACCATTCCTCTCCTAATGACTTAGAACAGTGAACAAATGCCACTTGGCTCATTGCAGACCTGCTGAATGTGCAGGTGAAGACCTGCAGTTCTGAAAAGGTCTGTTTCTTCTGGGATGTGACAGGAGGATGGAGAAGGAAACTCCGTTAAATGCTCCTTTGCAAATATTTCTGTTTGCTTGAAAGCCCTTGGATCCCCACTTGATACCCCACTGTGAAACTTTTGCACAGAGTTTCAAAGACTTTTGGGAGGACAGGGGGGAGCAAATAAAAAATAGCGTTAATGACTGGCTTTGCAAAACAACAGGGGTGTTTGATTTTAATTCATTTGCCTAACTTAGGCTTGATTATGTATTTCAACACACATTCCAGACTTACATGTTACTTACTTAAGTAGGAATTGTGAGAAAGGCTAAGAATTAGAGAGGTTTAAAGATGTGAAGCCAGTGAGGGAGAAGTCTGACTATTGGGCACCACTGGCCAGCAGCATGGGTTAATGTAGAAACTGATCCAAATAACATTGCAATAACCTTCATATCAAGATGTAATCTGATATTTCATCTACAGGTCAGTGTTGAGGTAAAATTATCCACAGTGCTTTAAATGGAAAGTTCTCTCCCTGCAGCAAACAGCTGTCAGAGTCTGGTTTTCAGTTTGCATTAGCTGTACTTTCCCCATCTTTTTCCAGATTTGGCATTTTGTTATAAATTGCCACCTTCCCTTCCTGGACACTTGCTTCTAATAAGGACCAGGATGTTTTTGTGCTTCTTTGAGCCAGAGCCTAGTGCTAAGAAAAATGAGATCTTGCATGAGGAAACCTTATCTCAACACCCCACTAGTAACCCTGCAGTTCAGCTGGGAGATACACAGCAACTTTCCAATCATTGTCACGGACTTGCACTTCACAGAGGCTCTCTTACTTTCTTCTCCCAGAGGTAAAATGTACCCCTAGAACATATGGATTACTAACTCCCTGATCTATGGGGGTTTTTATCAGGTGGCTCTTTAACTAGAGAAGCTATTACATATTGACCTCAGTCAAGTGACAGTGATTTTAACTAGCCTTTACCCCATTGACTGTGTTAAGAGGCCAGGGAGAGGAATCAGCACATTCTCACCCTGTTCTTGTGTGTCACACATTTATGACAGTAGCAAACAGGCTTTGTGGTAAAGAACAAGTTATCTGTCAAGCAGATGCACTCTCTTCCTGCTCAAGAGAGAGTGAACTGGATGTCTTTGCAAAAGTGTCTCTCACTATAAGTGGATGTAATTGTAGGGATACATTTTCATTCTGCTTCCTATGGTTTGGAATGACTATGATTAAAAAGCAGGTGGAGCTCTGCCCCTGTAATTAACTTGTTTATACCAGCACCTTCATGGCTGCTGAACAGAACTCTGCCTCTTAATCCATTCACTAAGGACAACTGTTTACAGAGAAGCAGGATAGTCTGAGATATGGATGCTGGATTTAACTGTTCACTCCATCACAAGTTTTCTTAAGCATCACTCATCAAAACATTTAGATTTTGTGTCTTAGATCAGTAAAACAAGGATAAATAAGAGTATCTTACTTCTGGAATGGGTACTGACAAAAAAGTATGAAGATTCTTGAGGTGCACAGGGATAGCTAGGATGCATTTCTCTCAAAGAAGTTAAACCAGGTGTTTGTTTTTTTTTAAAAAAAAATCAGTTATGAACATTTCCAACTCTTCCTCTTCTGCTGACAGCAATCACAAAGATACAAGTGACTAAATGCACTAACACCCCCCACTTCATCCTCCGGACTCTTCCCTTCAGTTCATGACTGATGTACGTGTGAAGATGCAAAGCTTTTTAAGCACGGCAGGATGAACAGTCATTTCTGTTGGTTGTGTGACATAAAAGACTTGCATGGAAAGAATGTAAATTGAGCTGTCTACTCAACTTCTCACTAGACCTACCATCTCTGCAGCAGCAACAGTGCCTCTAAGACCACTAGGTTAGAGAATATCTAAGGGCTAACTATGCAGCCTTTCACCATTGCAGAAATCCACTTTTCTGTCAGAGCTGCTATGCCTCTTCGACACCAAGCTTCCAGAAATCCCAAATAGTCAAAATCCTTACATTCTGTCCAAAGAAAAGAAAGAGGATGTGGCTAGGAGCATTCAATCACACAGCTCTCACATAGCAAGCACATTTGGCTCTATCATTTCTCTTTAGTTAATCTTTTCATTTTCCGCATTGAGGACCAATAATGTCTATATGGAACAAACAGCTATTTCACATAGCAAGCACATTTGGCTCTATCGTTCCTCTTAAGTTAACCTTTTCATTTTCTGCATTGAGGACCAATAATGTCTGTATGGAACAAACAACTATTTCTTGAGTAATTTCCAACTCCAGAGGTCAAAAATTATCTTCTAAATTCAACTTCATTGACTTTCTTGATTTAGTTTCAGGAAAGAGTAGTGTGTGAAATTCTCTGATCAGATACCCACATCTCCAGGAAGTTTCAATGATATATCATACCTACTATCTATACGTGTATTTTGCTCTTAGAAATCAATTAATTTTGCTCAGGAAGTTTCAATGATATATCATACCTCCTATCTATACCTTTATTTCGCTCTTAGAAATCAATTAATTTTGCGTCCCAAAGACAAAGATTTGGTTGATAAACCATAAATATAATGATGTGTAGTTAACAATCCTTTTCCTCAACACATGAAATGAAACAGAAGAGGTTGATAAACCATAAATATAATGATGTATAGTTAACAATCCTTTTCCTCAACATATGAAATGAAACAACAGAAGTAAGTGCCTTTCCCTTGGTGGACAGATAATGAGTTATTTCTCAATAGAGGTTCCTCTTCTGTGCTTGATATGTTTCCCAAAGTAAGCCTCATTTCATTTTCACTGCCACCTGCTATCGCCCCACCATGAACAAATAGTTTCATATTAAAAATTCTGACTGTGTCTAGAGAAGATAAATGTCATCGGATTATAAGACTGAGGGCCTGATTTGATAATGAGCTTTCCCTGTTTTGCATCAAAATACTAAATAAGTAAAAATATTTTAAAATTATTTCTAATCTAAAAAAGCATCAGTTTTCTCTGTGCTAGATTAACTGTCAAAACTAAAATAAAATGTACACTTTTCAATGGGCTGTAAGATGTTATGAACAACAGGAGTTTGGAGATGGTTGGCCTCTTTCCTTTGACTAGAAGATGTCTGCAACTATTGTCAAATCAATAACATTGCAGCAGGGCCAGCCCAGATATGTGTCTACAGCAATTTAAAGTATTTCTGGGGCACTGGAATTCTCCCAGTTGAAACAGCAGCTTAAAACTTTGCAACAGAGCATATGCCTGATTTAGCAATATATTTAATCCTGTTTATGTCTCTTTTAGGCATATAAATAATCAAAATAAATCAGTGGGATTATGACTATGTTTAAATTCAATATGTATTTAACCAAATTAGTTAACTAGCTAACTACTCACCAAATTGGGATTTATGTAAAAATGAACCTGGATTGTTGAGGTTTTCTTGATTTAAACAAAAATTGAGAAATGATCAGGAAAGGGCTGGCTCAACTCTTGAAGCCTCCAGGTAGAACTCACTCTGGTATGCAACAGAGCTCGTGCACTACCTGTGGAAGTTAAGGAACAATAATCCTTGAAGAAAAAAATACTTCAAAATCTGTTCCTGAAGCACTGCATTTTCTTTTTCTTACCCTTGTTTTTCAGTACTTTTTTAAATTCATGTATATAATTAAAAAATAAAAAAGTCTTCTTTGTCTATGTCCATGTCTATCTTCATAAAAAAGGGATTTCTGAAGCAGGATTTCTGCTGCTATCTAATATCTCAAGACACAGTGTAAGTCCACCTATGACATTTGTTGATTATTTCATCAAAAAATGACTACAAAGAAAAGCAATAAACAGCTCTCTGAGCACAAAAAAAGTGAAAAAAAAATAGGAATATTGCATATTTGAAGAATGAAATCAACACATTCTTCTAATTCTCTTCTATACTAATAATCATGATTCTTCTAATAAAGTGAAGCTCTTTGTTGCCTTTAAATTCACAAGATTTCTCTGACATAGTAGACAGAAAGCAAAGGACAGATGTTAGTAACTACTTGTGAGAATGACAGTGTGTCATATTTAATACTTCCATGCACATTTCCAGATGTTTCTAAATTGTATCTCATCAACTGCCTTATAGGACACTGCCTAATCAATGTGTCTTCAATTTGGCTATCAAGATGCTATAGAACAGTGAGTAGAAAGCTGTGCTAAATGACACATGCTGAAAGCAACAAACTTCTCTCCCTTCATCCACAACATCAGGTTTTCCATCCTAGAAGGCACGAATTTGACCCTGGCAAATTCATGCTGACTTCTTCAACTTACATTCTATTACTTCATGTACCTGGAACCAGCTTCCATCAGAACATGGCCTGCAACCTTTTGGAGGCTGACTAGCCCATCACCCAGGCTGTCCTTGTTACCTTTATTAAAAGATGGGCAAGATCTCAGCTACAAGCTTTAGAAGATTTCCTAACTCACACACTGGTGCGTTACAAAGTCACCTCTTCCTCATTCCTCACTAAAATAAAGTACTTTATTTTCTTATATTCATGTTAGTCATTGCGATACTTATTTCCTTGTATTATTAGTCTTCTTATAGAAACAAACAAAACTTAGCTAGATCGCTCAAGAAACAAGAGCAGTTCCTGGTTATATGCTTATCATTGCTAAGAGCAGAGTAGAAACAAGAAGCAGTTGAACGTAGCCCAGTACTGTGCAGAATGCCTCATGTTTCTCTGAAACACAGGACTTCTAACGCGTGATTTGAGAAACAGTACAGCTCACACACTTTATGGACAGGACATAATGTAGTCATGACATTCATTGGCATGTGCCACACAGTCCATACACATTGCATATATTAAATTCTAGAAGAGAACACGATAGGAAAATCTTGTTTGGACATCAGTAGTGCCTTAACATAGTGCCATGCAAGACTTTGGAATCTCCATCCCATAACAGGATTTTAATAGACAACAGTCAAAGACCTCTCAGGCACAGTATGTACATTCAGGTTAGGTACAATGGATGCTGAAAATAGACAACAGTCAAAGACCTCTCAGGCAAGGTGTGTACATTCAGGTTAGGTACAATGGACGCTGAAATAAAGTTCAGAATTAAAAGACCTATTGAGTTCTCCTCCAGTGAAATCTTTCTTAATCAGAACTCAGTCATGAGATTCAGCAGAGAAGGAAATGAATGAAATTAACGTCATGACATCAGATTTCTAAAAAGTTCCCCGCTTCCACTTCAGTTAGCTCAACAATCCCACATGTCAGTGCTGATAAATTATGTGTTTCAAGTAAGTTGTAAAACCTAGATCTTAAATTCATGAAGTTAGCAACTTCCCCAGAGAATTTTTTTTATTTTCCAAAAGGTTGAATCAACTCCCTCCCCAAATGAGTCTTCATTTCTGTCACTTGCAGTTCGTCATATGCATATGCTGGACACTCAGTTTTCCCTCCTTTTCAATCAAAAACTGATGGCTTTCTTAAACAGCTCCTGACTTTTGAGATTCACAAAAATAATTGCTCAATTCACTTCATTTTAGAGGGGATGAAAAGATTCTTGTACACAGC